>NW_028171849.1:17500-19076 GCF_963971535.1 Notolepis coatsorum
TGCACGCACAGTACAAATATACATTTATTTTTGAAAAAAAAAAAACTCTTTTACTTGAAATATTTTCACTGTGCTCCTAAATATTTTTGGGTGCTCCTAAATTTCTTTGTGTGCCCCTAGTGAAAAAGGTTAGCGTAGAGCCCTGGTGTAGAGGTCTAAGCACTAGAACGGCTGGGTAGTGTAGAGGTCTAAGCACTAGAGTGGCTGGGTAGTGTAGAGGTCTAAGCACTGGAGCGGCTGGGTAGTGTAGAGGTCTAAGCACTAGAGTGGCTGGGTAGTGTAGAGGTCTAAGCACTGGAGCGGCTGGGTAGTGTAGAGGTCTAAGCACTGGAGCGGCTGGGTAGTGTAGAGGTCTAAGCACTAGAGCGGCTGGGTAGTGTAGAGGTCTAAGCACTAGGGATGGCTGGGTAGTGTAGAGGTCTAAGCACTGGAGCGGCTGGGTAGTGTAGAGGTCTAAGCACTAGAACGGCTGGGTAGTGTAGAGGTCTAAGCACTAGAACGGCTGGGTAGTGTAGAGGTCTAAGCACTAGAACGGCTGGGTAGTGTAGAGGTCTAAGCACTGGAGCGGCTGGGTAGTGTAGAGGTCTAAGCACTAGAGCGGCTGGGTAGTGTAGAGGTCTAAGCACTAGAACGGCTGGGTAGTGTAGAGGTCTAAGCACTAGAGTGGCTGGGTAGTGTAGAGGTCTAAGCACTAGAGTGGCTGGGTAGTGTAGAGGTCTAAGCACTAGAGTGGCTGGGTAGTGTAGAGGTCTAAGCACTAGAGTGGCTGGGTAGTGTAGAGGTCTAAGCACTGGAGCGGCTGGGTAGTGTAGAGGTCTAAGCACTAGAACGGCTGGGTAGTGTAGAGGTCTAAGCACTAGAGCGGCTGGGTAGTGTAGAGGCCTAAGCACTGGAGCGGCTGGGTAGTGTAGAGGCCTAAGCACTAGAGCGGCTGGGTAGTGTAGAGGTCTAATCACTAGAGCGGCTGGGTAGTGTAGAGGTCTAAGCACTAGAGCGGCTGGGTAGTGTAGAGGTCTAAGCACTAGAGCGGCTGGGTAGTGTAGAGGTCTAAGCACTGGAGCAGCTGGGTAGTGTAGAGGTCTAAGCACTAGAGTGGCTGGGTAGTGTAGAGGTGTCAGTTGTACCTCCGGCTTGTCAGACGTCCCTATGAACACAATTGGCAACATTACTAAATTGGAGAGATGGGAGAAAGAGGCAAAAAAAGATCCTTTCGATACATTATAACAGTATTTGTGTGTGTGTGTGTGTGTGTGTGTGTGTGTGTGTCCCTGCAGGTAAAGGATGTAATGAAAGATGTCATGGCTGACCTACAGCAGACCAACAGTGAGAAGATTCTGTTGAGCTGGGTTCGTCAGAACACACGTCACTACCCTCAGGTACGTTTCTGTCTTGTTTTCATTGTTGTTGTTTTTTGAAAAGCACATTTTAACGTGCTTTAGGGTGAACTGTGTCGTTTCTGGAGAGTCTAAAAAAATAAAAATAAAATAAAATACAACCTCTAAGGTATATTCATATTTAATATATGAATAAAAAAACTGTTCACGGGTGAACATTCCAGTCCCTGGAACACTGGATG
>NW_028171848.1:0-17476 GCF_963971535.1 Notolepis coatsorum
TGTGTGTGTGTGTGTGTGGTGTGTGTGTGTGTGTGTGTGTGTGTCTGTGTGTGTGTGTGTGTGTGTGTGTGTGTGTAGTGGGGGGGGGGGGCAGAGAGCAGGCTTAGATCAAATAAAATCAATCATAATAAAAGTTACTATTATGAAGGTATAATAACGCCTCCTGCTCCTCCTCCTCCTCCTCTTCCTCCTCCTCTCCTCTCTCATCTCCTCTCTCCTCTCCTCTCTCTCTCTCTCTCTCTCTCTCTCTCTCTCCTCTCTCTCTCTCTCTCTCTCTCCTCTCTCTCCTCTCTCCTTCTCGCTCTCTCCTCTCTTCTCTCTCCTCTTTCCTCTCTCCTCTCTCCTCTTCTCTCCTCTTTCCTCTCTCCTCTCTCCTCTCCACGGGGAGCAGCGTACTGGCTCATGTTAGGCAGGCCATGCATTATGCAGCAGCTTAGGCCTCTGCGCCGGATTTTCATGTCCTCGGCTACAGTCCACTTGTCGCTGCTCTGGTCGTAGTGCTCCACGTTGGAGATGGAGTTCGAGGCATTAAAGCCTCCGACCACGAAGAGCAGGTCGTCCAGCACCCCGATGCCAAAGTAGCTGCGGGGGGTGAGCATGGCGGGCAGGGCGCGCCAGGAGTCAGTCAAGGGGCTGTAGGCCTCCACACTATGCAGGTAGTTTACTCTGTCAAACCCTCCCACCTGAGGACAGGACACATGAGAAGAATGTTTTAGTGTGTGGTTAAGGCAGGCAGACACGTTATTAATCCACTTAGGCAAATGAGGGCATCACAGCAGCATTGCAAGTCAAATGATACATATCTATATAAAAAATATCCTCTTAAGGCTTAGTGGTCACATGCGTGGGCAGCACTTTTTAGCTCTTATGTCCACAATTGTGTACGCTGCTGAATTGGGGTCTTATGGCTACATATGTGGACACTTATACTGCCATCTGGTGGTGTCAGAAGAGTATAACATACAATATTAAAAGTTCAAGATGGCGGCGAATAGGAGGGAAAATTCAAGTGGCCACTCCAGACACAAACATCGACCAGGTAAGAAGTCCTGCCTTATTTTATGGCGTATTCTTATTTAGATATTTATATAAGCGTTGGACATTTGTCATGAGAAAAAAAAGTGTAAAAATAAGAACTTAGCATGTCACTAAACATGAAGTACACGTTTGTGTACTTATGGACTGAAGCTCGTCGAAACAGCTAATGTACTAGTAAACATGCACACATGTAAAATGAGAAAACAAGTATATCTGGTGCAGTTAAAAGGCTGTACATTGTCTAAATGTAATACATAACAATTCAATCACTAAATACATTTATACATACATAAATTAGTTGGGTTAAAAATGTTGTACAGTACCATTGAAATAATTTACAAATAAGTAATGTATGAATGACATTGATTTGTATTTGATTTTGTCATGTTTTTATTTCCAGAGTGTTTTTCTGTGCACCAAGCTATGCAGCTACTTGGGTTGATTGATAAAGACAACTCAGATTTAGACTTATCTGACAACGATGATCCCATCCTGGATACAAATTACCAGCCGTCAGCACAAGAGGAAAGCAGCAGTGAGGATGATGGTGACAGTAGTGACGATGAGGACCCCATTCTTGAGCCTCTAACCCAGGCCTCCAGCCTCTAACCCAGGCCTCCAGTCTCTAACCCAGGCCTCCAGTCTCTAACCCAGGCCTCCAGTCTCTAACCCAGGCCTCCAGCCTCTAACCCAGGCCTCCAGTCTCTAACCCAGGCCTCCAGCCTCTAACCCAGGCCTCCAGCCTCTAACCCAGGCCTCCAGCCTCTAACCCAGGCCTCCAGCCTCTAACCCAGGCCTCCAGTCTCTAACCCAGGCCTCCAGTCTCTAACCCAGTCCCCCAGTCCCTAACCCAGGCCTCCAGTCCCTAACCCAGTCCTCCAGTCCCTAACCCAGGCCTCCAGCCTCTAACCCAGGCCTCCAGCCTCTAACCCAGGCCTCCAGCCTCTAACCCAGGCCTCCAGCCTCTAACCCAGGCCTCCAGTCTCTAACCCAGGCCTCCAGCCTCTAACCCAGGCCTCCAGCCTCTAACCCAGGCCTTTTTTTCCCCACTATGACGTTCCGTCATTTGTTGTACGTACCGTGACAATTAAAAAAATTATTTGAATGTTTTATATTTTGTTACAGGCATACAATGTCATCCTGTAATTACAGTTTGCAGCTTTTCAAATGATCCATCCATTAGTTTTAACTGTCCAAAAGTGCAATGTTTCCTTGATGTTTTTACTCTGATATTCAAAACATGTTCAAAAATGTGTGTGTATGTGTTATTAATACATGCAAAAGCAGTCAGGAAAAAAACTGCTGTGTTCAAGGTGGAAATAAAGAGTTTTTCATTATATTAATTACACAATGGTGACTAAATTGGGTTTTATGGAAATTCGGACCAAGAATACGTGGACATCATTTTTCTCTAAAAGTACATCATATCAAAAGATGATTCTTAGTTTTTTATTCTAATTAGGGTCCAATAAGCCCAAATAGCCAAGAGAAATAAAAAATGCATGTAAAAAAAACAGCTTGGGCCTTAGGAGGGCAGGCAGACACGTTATTAATCCACTTAGGCAAATGAGGGCATCACAGCAGCATTGCAAGTCAAATGATACATATCTATATAAAAAATATCTAGTATAAAGCATTTGTCTCTGTGTGCACCTACCACATAGACTTGTCCTCCGTACGCAGCGACTCCCACTGCTTTACGCATGCTGCTCATGGGGGCGATCAGAGTCCACTGGTCGGTGTCTGGGCTGTAGCACTCAGCTGTGAGCAGACACTCTGCCCCGTTGGAGCCACCACAGATGTAAACCTGTAATAAGAAAGAATATTCTAATTTAGTTTATATATTCCATTTTATTTCATTCTACTTTAATTGTCTGTTAATGTTGATACACCAAAGGACCCAGACAATTTTTTTGTTTGTGCAGCTGACTTGGCAATAAAGACATTTATGATTTCTGATCTAACGTTCCTTGCGTTCATCTACCACCCTGTGTCCCTCAGTTCCACCCACCTTGCCCTGGAGGGCTGCGGCCCCGGCGGAGCTCCTGTGCTCCAGCATGGGTGAGATCACTGTCCACTGGTTGGTTTCAGGCTCGTAGCACTCGGCGGTGTTCAAGTCCACGTGTCCGTCGTACCCTCCCATTGCGTAGATACAGCCGTCCAACGTGACCACGCTGACGTAACAGCGGCGTGAGTGCATGGGAGCCGCCTGCAGCCAGCTGCGAGTGACGGGGTTGAAACTGTGGACACTGCTGAGAGGCCATACAGCGTTTCTGCCACCGACGCAGTAGACCAGACCGTGGAGATAAGCGGTGTCGTGGAACGCCCGGGGACTCCCCGCATCAACGCTCACGTCCATCCATCCACCGGCTCGGATATCGTAAGCCTCCATGCCATTGGTCAGGATGCTGCCACTCCAGCCTCCGATGGCCAATAGGACCTCCTGGGGCAGGCGTGAGCGGGTCAGGGGGTTTGGGAGCCTGTCGGAGCCAGGGGGTTTCAGGACGCTGAGGATGAGGGCCTTGCAGTCGTGGCTGTCCCTCACCACAGGGTTGTTCTGAACGTTGTTCCTGAAGTAGTCACGCCTCATCAAGCCCATGCGAACCTGGGAAGAGACAAGCAGACAGCGGGTACAACTTAGACAGCGGTTGTAGACGGTTTCACTGGAATTCTGTTGCTAGGGAACAGTTTGGACCCAAATGTTTGAGAACCACTGTATTGATTGATTGATTGATTGATTGATTGATTGATTGATTGATTGATTGATTGATTGATTGATTGATTGATTGATTGATTGATTGAAAACTTTATTAACAGATTCCAGAATGGGTACAATACAGTACCGATCAATACACACAATTGTTAACGGGATGCAGACCAGAGAAAGACTTCCGTCTTGTTTACATCAGGATCCCCCATTTTCAATGCATCAAGACATTTATGACACACATTACATACAGATATACAGTGATACAATTAGTTACCTTGGGCAGCAGCAAAGGGATGTGTGTTTTACGCTCCTCACGGGAGTGGTCGATCCAATGGAGGACGGCCTCGAACACCGTCTCCTCGTTCTTCACGTTCAGGTCATCCCTCTCGATGATGTCCATCAGTTGCTGCAGGGACAGCTCCACAAACTCCTGTGAGACGTGCAGCATCTCCTCAAAGTGGCACACGATGAAGAGATGGGCCTTGCGCTTCAGGTCAGGGCAGAAGTAGATGTCCGCAAACCTCCAGATGCCGACACAGTTTTTCAGAGACAGCTGGCCCTCTTGGAAGTCAGAGCACGCTCGTACTATGCCAGTGACGAGAAGCTGGTCTGCAGCCACCATAAGCTCTTCCACATTCTCTGCTGTCACCGGCACAAAGCGGGTGTAGGCGTACTCTATGATGAGCTGCATCATACCCGGGGACACCCCAGGGATAGTGTAGACTGCTTTCTCTGTGTCGCTCCAGCGAGTGAAGAGGGTTCTGTGGGACGCAGAGTACAGAGATGTCTGATGAGTAAACAGTAAGCAACATTCTGTCCTGTGTAGTAATATATTTTCACTGTAGAAGTATAGTATCTTTTTACAGTAGACATACAGTATAGTATCTGTTTACAGTAGGAGTATAGTATCTGTTTACAGTAGACATACAGTATAGTATCTGTTTACAGTAGAATCATATTATCTGTTTACAGTAGACATACAGTATAGTATCTGTTTACAGTAGAAGTACAGTATAGTATCTGTTTACAGTAGAATCATATTATCTGTGTACAGTAGCCATACAGTATAGTATATGCTTACAGTAGAAGTACAGTATAGTATCTGTTTACAGTAGAATGATAGTATTGTTTACAGTAGAAGTACAGTATAGTATATGTTTACAGTAGAAGTATAGTATCTGTTTACAGTAGAAGTACAGTACAGTATCTGTTTACAGTAGAATTATAGTACAGTATATGTTTACAGTAGAAGTATAGTATAGTATCTGTTTACAGTAGAAGTATAGTATAGTATATGTTTACAGTAGACATACAGTATAGTATCTGTTTACAGTAGAAGTACAGTAGCGTATCTGTTTACAGTAGAAGTACAGTATAGTATCTGTTTACAGTAGAAGTATAGTATAGTATCTGTTTACAGTAGACATACAGTTTAGTATCTGTTTACAGTAGAAGTACAGTATAGTATCTGTTTACAGTAGAAGTATAGTATAGTATCTGTTTACAGTAGACATACAGTATATAGTATCTGTTTTAGGGCTGTCCCCGACTAAGGATTTGGATAGTTGACTATGATTGGCCAAAATTTGCCGTTAGTCGACTATTAGTCAATTCTTTTTTTTTCATTCCATTTGGGCTGTGGGGGGTGCTTAATGTCTGGAGGAGTCGACTGAAGGCTTCTTGTCCTCTGCAAAAGCATGCAATTGGTCCACTGATGGATACATCTTGATATTTGTCTAGTCTAGTGTGTTCATTAGATGGGTGAAATCCTCTTTCAGTGCCTCGACTAATAGGGGTCAGCCCTAATCTGTTTACAGTAGAAGTACAGTATAGTATCTGTTTACAGTAGACATAGTATAGTATCTGTTTACAGTAGACATAGTATAGTATCTGTTTACAGTAGACATACAGTATAGTATCTGTTTACAGTAGAAGTATATTATCTGTTTACAGTAGACATACAGTATAGTATCTGTTTACAGTAGAAGTATAGTATCTGTTTACAGTAGACATACAGTATAGTATCTGTTTACAGAGGAAGCATAGATACATACAGTATAGTATCTGTTTACAGTAGAGGTACAGTATAGTATATGTTTACAGTATAAGTACAGTATAGTATATGTTTACAGTAGAAGTACATTCTATTGTGACATCATGACATTCTGTTATGACATCATGACATTCTATTGTGACATCATGACATGTTGTTGTGACATCATGACATTCTGTTCTGACATAAATTAAAAAAAGAAAATAATAAAAAGTTTTTATTAACACATTGACGTCCACAGATATTAGATGGGCCCCACTCTAGACGGCCAGCATATGTAAACAGACTTGGGGCTGTTTGTAGAGCTAAATCTATACTTTATAGTATTGCTATCTGTCCATTCTCATTGTCAATTGAGACCATAAACCGTCCCTTAAAAATGGATTAAAGAAATAATTTTTTCATCAGTACGTTCTCATTTTATAGCGCCGTGAATATAAGCGTTATACGGCATTTGGTCTAGTATATTTCCTGGAAGGCGAGATAAAGGTCTAATAGCTACTAACGTTATATCCAATGGCATTTCCGTTATACAAAAGCTACAGTTAAAACTCAAACTGCATATGATCGGTATGATCCTCAAGCATGTATACATGAAAGGGGGGGGGGGGGGGGGGTCATTTCTGATTATTGATTACCAATAACCGTGTTCGTCTATGTAGCCACATACGCTGGTCGGCTGGTTGAGTATCATAGCAAGCTCTGATCAGCATGTACTTTAAGTGAAAAAGATCTTACCATGAGCCGGTTGGATCCCCCCAACATTTCCCCGTTATCGATCGCCATCTGGTAGATCGATATGCCCATTGGCTGATGATAAATCCCCTTATTCCATGGTGAAATCCACGATCCAAAACGTATTCCGTGCAACAGACAATAGCTATCGCTTCAGGTGAGTAGAACTACATTGGAGATCAAAAAAAAAAAGACAACTTCGGCCACAGGGAACACTGCATTATCGCGATAGCGCCCCTAGGAGGATCTGGCCGGTAATGCACTTTCTCGAATTGAAAGAGTAGGGTACATCTGCAGTGCAGCTCGGCGACCTTGAATAGGTTATTAAAATGGAATAAAAGCCAAAACAACTTGCCACGGATATATCCATCCTTCGGTCCTTTAAGCATGGATTCGAAACACGTATTTATCCGTGGTCGGGCGCCATTGTGTTAAAGGATACAAATGAAGGATTTGTATAGTCGACTTTGATTGGCCAAAATTTAAAAAATTTAAAAAAGCATTACATTACAAAAAAAATTACATGCAAAAAAGAAATGTTTTTATTAAATTATTATTAGGGCTGTCAGTTTATCGCGTTAATTAGATTAATTAATTACACAGCAAATTATCGCGTTATGAAAATTTACAAAAAATAGATTTAAAAGCATTCCATTGCAAAAAAATTAAGTATGATGTCATAGTAGAACCGGCTTGAACAGGCTAGAACGTTAGCTCTGTCATCAACATTCTGGAATGTTCGTGATTCATGATGATGTCATAGCTGAACATTCTAGAACCGCTTTTTTAGTTTTATCATTACAGTAGAAGTACAGTATAGTATCTTTTTACAGTAGAAGTACCGTATAGTATCCTTTTGCTAACCAAGTTAACATGAACCAAGCTAAACTTACCTGAAATAGGTGCTGCAGCAACACAGGATGGCCTTGTGGGCGTTAAACTCAGTGCTGTTGACTTTAATAACCACATCACAGAAGCTTCCCTCCAGACGCAGCTCATTAAGGATTGTACAGGACATTGTTTCCTTTTCCATGTGGGGATTTTAAATTGTATCTACAGAATATATTCAAGCTTACAGACAAGTAGCCGGCAACAACAAGTGATATCTTCACTTGTCTTCTGAGATCTGAGATCTTCTGAGAGAATTGTTGAATAGATACACAAATGTTCTAGAATGTTTGATTATGACATCATACTGTGACATCACAACAGACCATCATACTGTGACATCATACTGTGACATCATACTGTGACATCACAACGGAACATGTTTGAGTTTCATTTGAATAATATAAATAATATGTATGATATAATATAATGTAATGTAATATTATATATAATATAATGTAATAATATAATAAAGAATAATATATTTAGCTCCCATTTGAATAATATAAATAATATGTTGATATAATATAATGTAATGTTATATATTATAATATAATGTAATGTAATAATAAAGTATAATATATTTAGCTCCCACTTGAATAATATAAATAATATGTTGATGTAATATAATGTAATGTAATGTTATATATTATAATATAATGTAATGTAATAATAAAGTATAATATATTTAGCTCCCATTTGAATAATATAAATAATATGTTGATGTAATATAATGTAATGTAATGTTATATATTATAATATAATGTAATATAATAATAATAAAGAATAATATATTTAGCTCCCATTTGAATAATATAAATAATATATTGATATAATATAATGTAATGTAATTAGGGATGCTCGATATTGGCTTTTTTACCGATAGCGATATACAGATATTGTCCAACTCTTAATTTCCGATACCGATATCAACCGATACCGATATATGCAGAGTTTCCCCCCCCAAAAAACGGAATAATTTCAGGTAATGTAAATTAACTAAATGTAATGTAATATATTATAATGTAGTATAATAATAAAGTATAATATATTTAGCTCCCATTTGAATAATATAGACATGTCTAAAAACAACAAACATGATTCTTTAAAGTCTTAAAATAAAATTAATTTAATTTAAATTAAAATAAATTAAAATAATAATAATAACGTTATTTATAGGGGTGCACCACCGAATATTCGGCCAGGTGAGGTTTTTCATTTGGAGGGAGGAGTAGTAACGTTAATCAGGAGGTATGTAAACTGAACCGACGCAGCGTGCAGCGGGGCGGTGATGGTGTTGTTGTGGGGGGAAGTCACACTGCAGGTCGAACGGGCGTACAGTTACTTCTGGAGCGGGAGTCGTGCCCTAGCGTTGAACGTTGTTAGCGTTAGCCTGTTGACTAGCTCGCATCAGCACGTTTAGAATGTATTGCACACTTGCATATATTTTAGAAATGTATATACATATTTTAGAATATATCTTTGATTGTGTATTCTTATTTTTGACTACCTGGATGTTTATTGTGAGCGACCTGTGTGCTGAATCTCCCTCTGGATTAATAAAGTACTTGTATTCTATTTACCCATCTGCGTAGATTATTACGCTATAGCGTTTTTTTTACAGAATGAGACCGATTGGAAACATTTTCAAAGAGTTATTCTGGAAGACTTATCTTGGAACCACTGAGACATAATCAATGACAAGTTCACTCTGACTCCTGAACGTGCTGGTAATATGTCTTAAGTGACTGAAACGGTTGCACAAATGATATTATCTGATATCTGCTTGGCGAATGTGATTCTGTCGTAAACTCAAAAGCGCGTTCCCGTTCAGGTCATTTGCATACAAAACAACGCCTCCAGATAATAACCGTGTTCGTCTATGTAGCCACATACGCTGGTCGGCTGGTTGAGTATCATAGCAAGCTCTGATCAGCATGTACTTTAAGTGAAAAAGATCTTACCATGAGCCGGTTGGATCCCCCCAACATTTCCCCGTTATCGATCGCCATCTGGTAGATCGATATGCCCATTGGCTGATGATAAATCCCCTTATTCCATGGTGAAATCCACGATCCAAAACGTATTCCGTGCAACAGACAATAGCTATCGCTTCAGGTGAGTAGAACTACATTGGAGATCAAAAAAAAAAAGACAACTTCGGCCACAGGGAACACTGCATTATCGCGATAGCGCCCCTAGGAGGATCTGGCCGGTAATGCACTTTCTCGAATTGAAAGAGTAGGGTACATCTGCAGTGCAGCTCGGCGACCTTGAATAGGTTATTAAAATGGAATAAAAGCCAAAACAACTTGCCACGGATATATCCATCCTTCGGTCCTTTAAGCATGGATTCGAAACACGTATTTATCCGTGGTCGGGCGCCATTGTGTTAAAGGATACAAATGAAGGATTTGTATAGTCGACTTTGATTGGCCAAAATTTAAAAAATTTAAAAAAGCATTACATTACAAAAAAAATTACATGCAAAAAAGAAATGTTTTTATTAAATTATTATTAGGGCTGTCAGTTTATCGCGTTAATTAGATTAATTAATTACACAGCAAATTATCGCGTTATGAAAATTTACAAAAAATAGATTTAAAAGCATTCCATTGCAAAAAAATTAAGTATGATGTCATAGTAGAACCGGCTTGAACAGGCTAGAACGTTAGCTCTGTCATCAACATTCTGGAATGTTCGTGATTCATGATGATGTCATAGCTGAACATTCTAGAACCGCTTTTTTAGTTTTATCATTACAGTAGAAGTACAGTATAGTATCTTTTTACAGTAGAAGTACCGTATAGTATCCTTTTGCTAACCAAGTTAACATGAACCAAGCTAAACTTACCTGAAATAGGTGCTGCAGCAACACAGGATGGCCTTGTGGGCGTTAAACTCAGTGCTGTTGACTTTAATAACCACATCACAGAAGCTTCCCTCCAGACGCAGCTCATTAAGGATTGTACAGGACATTGTTTCCTTTTCCATGTGGGGATTTTAAATTGTATCTACAGAATATATTCAAGCTTACAGACAAGTAGCCGGCAACAACAAGTGATATCTTCACTTGTCTTCTGAGATCTGAGATCTTCTGAGAGAATTGTTGAATAGATACACAAATGTTCTAGAATGTTTGATTATGACATCATACTGTGACATCACAACAGACCATCATACTGTGACATCATACTGTGACATCATACTGTGACATCACAACGGAACATGTTTGAGTTTCATTTGAATAATATAAATAATATGTATGATATAATATAATGTAATGTAATATTATATATAATATAATGTAATAATATAATAAAGAATAATATATTTAGCTCCCATTTGAATAATATAAATAATATGTTGATATAATATAATGTAATGTTATATATTATAATATAATGTAATGTAATAATAAAGTATAATATATTTAGCTCCCACTTGAATAATATAAATAATATGTTGATGTAATATAATGTAATGTAATGTTATATATTATAATATAATGTAATGTAATAATAAAGTATAATATATTTAGCTCCCATTTGAATAATATAAATAATATGTTGATGTAATATAATGTAATGTAATGTTATATATTATAATATAATGTAATATAATAATAATAAAGAATAATATATTTAGCTCCCATTTGAATAATATAAATAATATATTGATATAATATAATGTAATGTAATTAGGGATGCTCGATATTGGCTTTTTTACCGATAGCGATATACAGATATTGTCCAACTCTTAATTTCCGATACCGATATCAACCGATACCGATATATGCAGAGTTTCCCCCCCCAAAAAACGGAATAATTTCAGGTAATGTAAATTAACTAAATGTAATGTAATATATTATAATGTAGTATAATAATAAAGTATAATATATTTAGCTCCCATTTGAATAATATAGACATGTCTAAAAACAACAAACATGATTCTTTAAAGTCTTAAAATAAAATTAATTTAATTTAAATTAAAATAAATTAAAATAATAATAATAACGTTATTTATAGGGGTGCACCACCGAATATTCGGCCAGGTGAGGTTTTTCATTTGGAGGGAGGAGTAGTAACGTTAATCAGGAGGTATGTAAACTGAACCGACGCAGCGTGCAGCGGGGCGGTGATGGTGTTGTTGTGGGGGGAAGTCACACTGCAGGTCGAACGGGCGTACAGTTACTTCTGGAGCGGGAGTCGTGCCCTAGCGTTGAACGTTGTTAGCGTTAGCCTGTTGACTAGCTCGCATCAGCACGTTTAGAATGTATTGCACACTTGCATATATTTTAGAAATGTATATACATATTTTAGAATATATCTTTGATTGTGTATTCTTATTTTTGACTACCTGGATGTTTATTGTGAGCGACCTGTGTGCTGAATCTCCCTCTGGATTAATAAAGTACTTGTATTCTATTTACCCATCTGCGTAGATTATTACGCTATAGCGTTTTTTTTACAGAATGAGACCGATTGGAAACATTTTCAAAGAGTTATTCTGGAAGACTTATCTTGGAACCACTGAGACATAATCAATGACAAGTTCACTCTGACTCCTGAACGTGCTGGTAATATGTCTTAAGTGACTGAAACGGTTGCACAAATGATATTATCTGATATCTGCTTGGCGAATGTGATTCTGTCGTAAACTCAAAAGCGCGTTCCCGTTCAGGTCATTTGCATACAAAACAACGCCTCCAGAGCTCCTTATAAGGCAAAGTAATGACGCTGTGTGGAAATGGATGCAGAAGCGTTTTGCGAGTCTAAGTTGCGACCCATCGAAATGAGATTAGATTAATGTATTGTCATCATAATACAGTTCGTGGTACACCTGCCGCAGCGCGTGCGCGCACACACACACACGCGCGCGCGCGCAGTATACTGTACGGCGTAATGAATTAATGCAGTATAGGCTTATTATTCCATTAATGACTTGTTGCATTAGGATTTAGTAGATACTATATGCTCTGCGCTACATACAGTATAGGTACAGTACAGTCTGTACTTATACTGTACGTAGAGCAGAGGCAGAGCATAGTATCTACTAAATCCTAATGAAACAAGTAACTAGAATATATTAAGCCATACTGTTCATTAGACATGTAGGCCATACTTTTTTTAAGTTTTTTTTTAGTTTTAAGTACCTCGGAGTCCACATTTCCGAGGACTTGACATGGACCACACACATTGACAGCGTTGTGAAGAAGGCACGACAACGCCTCTACTTCCTCAGGCGCCTAAGGAAGTACCAAGTCAGTCAGAAGATCCTTAAGAACTTCTACTCATGTACAATAGAGAGCATCCTGACTGGCAATATCACCTCCTGGTTTGGGAATAGCACCGCACAAGACCGAAGCAGACTACAGAGAGTGGCACGAACGCACAACTGGAGGGGGGCTTCCCACCCTCCAGAACATTTACAACAAGCGGTGCAGGGGTAAGGCTAAGAGAATCATCAAGGACTCCAGCCACCCAAACAACTGCCTCTTTGAACTGCTGCGGTCAGGCAAGCGATACCGGAGTCTCATGGCGAGCACAGAAAGACTCAGAAGAAGCTTCTATCCCCAGGCCATCAGGCTGCTCAACGAACAATAAACACTATGCAACAACCATCAAATGCACACAGCACACACATCCACATGCGCACACTCACTTTAAACAAACAACACACTGCAGCACCCACTCTCCACACTTTAGATCACCTAAACACACTTTATATTTATTGGTAAAGGATTTGCACAACAACTCGTACACCTTACTGTAAATTGTACCTAAATTGCACCTCATCCCATTTCTGCTTTGCACTATATAGTATTGTATATTAGTACATTGCATTGTATATTGTATATTGTATGGTAACTCAGTTACTTCTATTCTGCATCGAACATTGTACATATGTCTATACTGAACACTGTGACTTCTATTTTTATTTCTATTTTTACTTCTATTACATGCTATACTATTTTATTTCATACTTATCTTGTCTAGCACAGTCTCTGGAGCGCAACAGTAAGAAGCATTTTGTATAAAAGTATTCTGTACTTCTGTATGACAACTATTAAAGAAACTTGAACTTGAACTACTGGCGCACACAAGACTTGCTATTTCCATGCGATCAGCTTTAGTTCTTATTTATTTATTTATCCACTGTAATTTCAGTGTTGGTGTATAGGCTATATAGTGTATTTCAATATAAGTTTAATTGATTAATGATATATTCGAAGGAATGCAGGTTTATAACTATATCAACCCCCTCCAATGTACAGTAAATTACCAAGTATGGTTTTGTCAATATTCCAATGTACAGTTCCAATGCGTAATTTCTTATCGTACAAATATTGTCATATTTATTTTAATTATGATTAAGTAATTAATTCCAAGGAGGCCTGTAGCGTTGACGTGAAGGAATCACTATGATTCCTCCCAAACAAAGCCATTAAGAACATGGAGAACACAGTCTGTCAAGTTAATAACATTTTCAATCAGTCAATCGATCATAAGTGTGCTCCTCAGCACTCTTAAATTCTGCTCTCAGCCACGGCCAAATCCAATCTCAGGAAAATGTGGGGAATCGCGCTACTAGCCCTAATAATATTATGTCTTAAATTGGCAGAAATTTGCCTGAGAGCAAAATCTTTGTCGTAAATCCATTCAGGAATGAGACCCATTGTTCTCCCTAGCTTTAAAAAAAAATTAGTCTGCTGCTGTAATTTTTTTTTGTAGTTCTGTGTACTTAGTATTGTGTTTTGGTCACCCATGTTGTTTTCAAACGTGCTATACAAATAAAGTTGGATTGGATGGCATCCCTAAAGTATCATGCCATTTCTAAAGTACCATGTTATTACCATCCTTGTTCTTTTATCCGTTCAGTTTCTTTTGGACGATGCATGGTAATGACCCAGAAACGACGATGGAAACACCATGATATCACCGCCGCTGATCGCGGCTTCATTTGGATTACTACGCCACGGTATTATTTCACTACAAAATTGGTAACCGAGGCTAAAAAAGACGAAATTACCATCAAAACGGCCGACGGTATACCCGCTCTGAAAGGTGTTATTTCTCTCTCTCTCTCTCTCTCTCTCTCTCTGCCAAAACATTGAGTCGGGTTCAGGAGGGGTGCGTCGGTCGGTACGACCGTATCGCCCTCTCGATCTTCCCCAGCCTGGCACACGGGAGGGGGGGGGGGGCGGAGGGGGGGTGGGGGGGGGGGGTGTGACTTCTGGGATTAGACTAATCACACGTTCAGCCTCGGGAGGGCTCCTCGGAGACAAGTGATCTTGTTCGAGGCGTGACCTTGTTTCAAATTACTTTCGTCGACTCTCATTTACTTGCACCTTGAGCTAATGCACGACACGAAAGGGCTTCGCGGGGGGAAGGGGGGTCTTTAAAACAACCGGAACCTTGTTTAAATGTTTCATAGCGTCGTTCGGCCCCCCGGCGTGTTCTTTCACCTCGCGGGGGGCCAGAGGACGTGCACGCTCGTATGAGTAGTTTTTTTTTTTTTTACGTTTATTATTATTATTATTATTATATATATTATATATATTATTACTAAAATAATGTCTAGGGGCTTTCGTGTGATCCTTGATTGATTGATTCAGAATATACCATACCGGTACATATAGTTTATAACACTTACTTGCCTTCACATCTTTGCAGTACATTAACATGTGTAACTTTAAAATATAATTTCTACTCATAAAATTACATCTTTGACTCTATAACAGTGTATCTTTGACTCTATAAGTATATATTTGACTCTATACCAGTGTATCTCTCTCTCACCCATGTATGGGAACTCTCATGTATGTATGTAACTCTCTCCCTCTCTCTTTCTTTCCCTGTCTCTCTCTCTTTATCTCTTTCTTTCTCTGTCTCTCTCTTTACCTTTATATCTCTGTCTCTCTCTCTTTTTTTTCTCTCTTTCTGCTCTGCGTCCGTCCGTCTGTCCGTCTGTCCGTCTGTCCGTCTGTCCGTCTGTCCGTCTGTCCGTCCGTCCGTCCGTCCGTTTGTCCGTCCGTCCGTCCGTCCGTCGTCCGTCCGTCCGTCTGTCTGTCTGTCTGTCTGTCTGTCTGTCTGTCTGTCTGTCTGTCTGTCTGTCTGTCTGTCTGTCTGTCTGTCTGTCTGTCTGTCTGTCTGTCTGTCTGTCTGTCTGTCTGTCTGTCTGTCTGTCTGTCTGTCTGTCTGTGTCTGTCTGTCTGTCTGTCTCTGTCCGTCTGTCTGCTCTCTCTCTCCCTTCCTTCCTTCTTGGCTCCTGCATTCTAATCAAGGTTTGGTGCCTCTAATTTATGAAATGTAATTCTGCCTTCCACTGGTATGAAAGAAGGTGCACAAACCACTCCCCCCCCCCCACACACACACATGCACGCACGCACACACACACACACACACACACACACACACACACACACACACACACACACACACACACACTGTGTGTGCATGGGGCTAAATGAGTGAAACAAAGAATATGGGCTAGATCCACAAAGAATGGATTGCACGGAGCAAGTTGCACCTTACTTACAATTCATTATTAATTGAAAATGGGGGACCCTGATGTAAACAAGACGAAAGTCTTTCTCTGGTCTGCATCCCTTAACAATTGTGTGTATTGAGCCGTACTGTATTGTACCCATTCTGCAATCTGTTAATAAAATGATTGTGATTCTTGGATGTTGAATAAACAGCCTATAGCAGTGTCTTTCAACACACCACCTCTCAGACTCCCATTTTCTCCTCTGCTAGCTACGGTAACATTTCATTGGCTGTATTAGAGTTGGCGGGCTACCATAGTTAACCTCTTAAGCCCGGAGCCCTATTTTCTGAAATCCGCCTAAAATACATACCTAAGTAAATGGAATATTGCATGTTGAAGGCAGATGTTCTGTGTAGGATGTTAGTAACTGTCTAACTGCATATATAACTGTTTACACTAGTAACTGTCTATCTGCATATATAACTGTTTCCACTAGAGGGCGGAGACACTCAGGAGTACTACCAGGTGGCGAGTATAAATAGATATGTCTCCTCCACTTCTTTCTCTCCCCCCATGCTCTCAGAGAGAGGAGACCTGTGTGTTACTGCTGCTCTCCATGCCTCTTGACCACATTATTTGTCGCCCTATAGCCGAATTCTGTTAACATTGCATCCACTTCTACAAGGTCCATTTGCATGTTCTTGGTATCTAGGGACATCTATGGACCTCAATGAATGTATTCCCAGTGTCAGAAATATTGTGTCTGTTACTAGGCTTGCTTAAATTGTGATGATACAAAGGAGAATATGAATTATGATTTTCTTTGCATCTTTGACAGTGAATAACACAGTAAAAATGACCAGACATGAAAAACTGCCACTGATCTCGTTCAGTACCTTCTTGAGATCATGTGTACAAAAAAATCTAAGGAAATGAATAAAGGAAGATGATTAAACAGAAGGCTTATAAATGACCTTATTATAGCCAATTCGCACATTTATGGATTGTGCCAAATGTATTTGTAGCGTCACAAACTGTGCTAACGTTATGGCAAGATGTGTTAATGCCTATGTTTTTAAAGTTGTAATGAAGATTGATTTATATTGCACTTGCCATTACCACGAACTGACTAGCTCCGCCGCGCCCCACCCAGACACAGCAAAACAAAAAGAAACGGTGAAACTCACCGTAGCGAAGGTATAATTTTGGCTCCCTGTTTCCCCTCCCTTCCCCCCCCCCCCCCCCCCCCCCGCTGCGCCGACGACATTAAATGCCGCGCGGGGCAATGGCTACCCGCTGAAAGAAAGCTCATTTTGCGCGTAATTACAGGTGAGGGAGGCACCTCCGCGAAAACAAAGACACCTGCATCTCCGGCAGCAGAGGATGCAACGCCAAGCGCTTGTCGTTTTCTGATCGAACCGGAGTCCGTCCCCCCCAACCCCCCCTCGTCCCCCCAACCCCCCTGCGTCCAAACAAACCCCCCTGGTTTAAAGTTATTTTAGAAAACTACATTCGGTCAAATACTTTTGCACTGTCAAAACTGTCGAAAATCTTGTGAT
>NW_028171846.1:5000-10000 GCF_963971535.1 Notolepis coatsorum
CGTTCATAAGAGCCGATTCATTGCCGTGAGCGTGAGTCGAATCGCTCACGTCTTGCCATGAGTCTGTTGCGTGGTACTGTACTGTACATGTTTGCAAAATGTTTGGTATAGCGCCCCTAGTGGCGAAGTACCCACCAACCGCCACTGTCCTGGTGATTAACGAAGCAGAGTCATTAAAACAACCAAGTCAATCAGCCAAGAAATATGATGTCACAGAGTGTGATGTTAGAAAATGGCGAGCCCAAAAAGGCCTCCTAAAGGCTGTTAGAGCAAAGCTGGCCGCAGACCGTATAGCCTAGAATCACACTCACATCAGCATCACTGAGCGCTCGTGGTGCAGCCGCCTCAGGCACACATAATAAAATGTAAATAAAATGTATTATTATTATTATTACTACTACTACTGCTACTACTACTACTACTACTACTACTACTACTACTACTACTACTACTACTACTACTACTACTACTACTACTACTACTACTACTACTACTACTACTACTACTACTACTACTACTACTACTACTACTACTACTACCACCACCACCACCACCACAAACTACTACTACTACTAATAATAATAATAATAATAATAATAATACATTTTATTCACAAGAGCTTTTCAGGGAACTCAAAGACACCTTAAAAAAAACGTGAAATCGAAACAAATGAACACATGTGGAAGAGAAATGTATTTCAAAGCCGAGTCATGAACAAACAAATCAGGATGAGAGATTAGAAGCAGATTTGAGGAAGTCTGTTTTGAGTGTGTAGGGGAGCGAATGTGAGTTCCTGGTGTGAGGGTGGGGATGGTTCCAGAGGGGGGGGGGGGGGGGGCACCCCCAGGTTTTCGGGGCTCGGTCCCTGTTGTGGGGCCCAGAAGGCTTTCATCTACACCAGGTCATCTGCCCGCCAGATCAATACGAGGGAGAACCTGAGAGAGAGTAACGCTTCACTTCCTCTCCGTCCCCCATGTTGTGGAAAATGGATTTTGCATAGTCTTTGTATGGATTTAGCAGTTTTACATGTTATTTAGGGTTAGTCTTTGTATGGAGTTGACAGTCTGACATGTTATTTAGTGTTAGTCTTTGTATGGAGTTGACAGTCTGACATGTTATTTAGTGTTAGTCTTTGTATGAGGTTGACAGTCTGAAATGTTATTAAGATGCTGTGGTGAAATTATCTGCAGGGTATTAAAAAGTCTTAAAATGTCATTAATAATTCTCAATTTAAGGCCTTAATTAAAAGGTATTAAAAAGTCTTAAAATGTCATTCATAATTCTCAATTTAAGGCCTTAAAAGGTATTAAAAAGTCTTACATTTAATTTGCATGGGTATTTTTTTGGGGGGGGGGGACAGCCTGGCTGTCGAGAGATTAAATCATATTAAATATATGAAATATTTTTGTATTCAAGTCGTTTCAGTGCAGCCGCCAGTTCAATGCCGCTATGTGTTTTATTTTTTGCTAGTATGGTCGTGAAATTGGTATTAAATTGAGCTCTAAGTGGTTTTAAAAAGGTCTTAAAACTTCTTAAATTGAACCTGCAGATACCCTGATTGAAGTCTTCAGATTAACAAGCCTAAACAAGCTGTTCAGAATGATTGCCCTTTGTGATGATGACACACCAAGGACACAAACAATCTAATTAACACTTTAATCGCCGGGGTTAAATTAATAATTTACCATCTCTCGCCAGCCCTATTTAACATGGAGAAGTTCCCCTTCTTTGCAGGGCTATAACTTTTTAAATTCTATTGCTAAATTGCCATTATTATGGCCCATTCAATGTCCTATATGTATATGTAGGGTGTAGCAACGTTAAACTTTTTCATTCACATATTCATACTAAAATATGGTCTAAAGTATAAGTATGTTTTTATCGTTTTCTGCAGCTTTCTTCAGAACGTGATTTATAGCCCTAAATGCATTATATTGATGATCAAATACAGTTTGGTAGGAATCTGTGCGAGATAAAAAATGTCAACTGGATGTGCTTCTAGAAGTATCTACGTATCATCTGATGATGACCGGATGGGCGGGGGATCGTTTATAATTCCGTGGGCAGCGTTAGATGATTCATCCAGAGTGGGTCATATGTTCATCATAGCAGTTTATATCGAACAGGTTAGAATATAACGCTGAATCTTACCGTGGCTTCCTCGCGCCGCTGGCAGATGAGCGTGGAACAATTTTTTTTTCTATTATGGGATGTAGAAATGCCCGATCCATTTCCAGGTTGTATAATAGTATATACGTCCAAATCATGTTGTTTTTTCGAGTTATTTGCACCGATCGATGTTCACTGTATCAAGACGGAGTCTCTCTAACGATAGCGAGTGGCCGGACCACATATGGATGAGCACTACCGGTTCAAAGGTTAATTTCCGGTTGGCGATCTGCCGATCGGCCACCAGATGGCGCTCTTGAACCGCTAGAGAGTTGAGAGGAGATCAGCAGTGTGTCTCAGGGCTCCGGAAAGGAAATATGATTTCGATGACAGATTTTTGAAATATTGACATCAAAGACGAGTTACGGCGTCTTCGGCAGAATGAGCATGGCTAGGAAAGACGAGTTCCGGCGTTTTCGGCGATTAAAGTGTTAATACTGTAGCTGTGCACGTTTTGGAGTCGGGAACCCGGAATAGGGAGGTGTAGTACTAGTCTGACGTCACTTTGGACCACCCACGACTCGCGAGGTCCACCCGTATAGGGATGTATCACTGGGAAAATGGATTATCGGCTAGTGTAACAATTCTGCCTCATGAACATTGAAAAGCTTTCCATTTTTGCACGAAATGAGTTCCCTTCTATCACTAACATTATTGCTTAAGCATTTTCGGTTGAAATAAAATTATATGAATATTTTCATGTTGAGCTATAGATTGTGGATGAATATGCACAGAAAGGTATACACCATGCAAATGTTAATGCTTTATTTGTTTTAAACGAGACGATTTAGAAATGGTCAATGGGAAAATACGTTGCGTTTTCAAGATGGTGGACCGCCGGAAACAGCAATGACGTCACCACTACACCTCCCTGTGTGGGGTAGTCATGGCCTCGCACGGCAGCTGGCTGCGTGAGGTCACGCCATCGTGCCAGAATCCATCTGGTCAGGCTTCAGTTATGCACTTATGGCCAAATCACAGCGGCGCCATTCCAGACAGTTTCAAATGACGACTTCCCAGATGGTTCTGTGTAGCAGAGTGTCTAGCGGGTCAGGTTAAAGCAGCTATAGTCTCTCTCTCTCTCTCTCTCTCTCTCTCTCTCTCTCTCTCTCTCTCTCTCTCTCTCTCTCTCTCTCTCTCTCTCTCTCCCTTTCTCTCTCCATCTCTCTCTCTCCCTCCCTCCCTCGCTCTGCATCTTTCTTTCTCTCCATCTCTCTCTCCCCCCCCTCTCTCTCTCTCTATATCTCTCTCTCCCTCCATCTCTATCTCTCCCTCCCTCCCTCTCTCCCTCCATCTCTATCTCTCCCTCCCTCCCTCTCTCTCTCTATCTCTCTCTCTCTCTCCCTCCCTCTCCCTCCATCTCTCTCTCTCTCTCTCTCTCTCTCTCTCTCTCTCTCTCTCTCTCTCTCTCTCTCTCTCTCTCTCTCTCTCTCTCTCTCTCTCTCTCTCTCTTTGTAATCCCCCCGGCCGTGCAGTTCCTTAAATAACTTTAACCTTAAAACGCTATGGTTATTTATTACTCACGTTAATTTAAGTTTCACGTCTCACGCCGGACGTCCGCCCCTCGCTCTTTGAACCCTTTCAGGGCTGCTGATTTACTGACTAGTCTTGGGAGACTGTGGAAGAGGTAGACTGAGAGACTACGGCAGCCAGGCAGGCACTGTGTGCTACAATATGAGCCCCAAAAACTAGGCATTCCATACAAGGGAAGAGAGGAATTAATTTGACTGTTTACTTTTCCTCGTATTTTAATATTCAGATACAATTTTACTGTTTATTTTTCTCTCTTTTTTTCTCTACTTTTTCTCCTCCTTTTTCTGTGATTTTTCCTCCCCATCCCAATTTACCTCTTGTGCCAATTCTTCCCTCCCCTGTCCTGATCGTTGCTCGCATATGCCCCCCACTGGCCGGTTGTAGGGAGGATAGAAGCCTTGCATCACATACGTGTGGATACGTGTGGAGGCAGCCTGTCACATCTTTTCACCTGCCAGCGCGGACTCTCCTTTGGCGAGGTGTAACGTGTGGGAGGCTCCCACTGCCCCCGCCATTTTCCTGACTTTGCTGTGCAGGTGCCCCAACCGACCTGTAGGAGTCGCTGTTTACAACGACCAGATTACCACCCTTCGACTTCCCACCCGCTATCTCTGCTAATTGAGTTAGTATGACGGCTGGTCCAAGCCGGAGGCAACGCCGACAGCCGGATCCGAACCCGGTGTCTCTTGCGTTGGTGACGAGCGCAATGTCCGCTGTGCCACCCAGCCGCCACTGTTTATTTCTCTCATAATTTTTATATAGCCTACAGATACAATTTTACGGTTACACTGTTTATTTTTCTCATATTTTTATATTCAGATTACATTTTATAGTTTACACTGTTTCTTTTTCTCCTACCTTTATATTCAGATCACATTTTATTGCCTATACTTATGTCTTTCTTCTGTCACCCTGTCCGTACCTGTACCACCCCTCCCCCTCCCCCGTGCTGCTAAGATCCCAGAGGGGATCAATAAAGGAATATCAATCAAAAAGAAAAAACGTACCAAACAGATCTGAGGAAGTCGATAGGAAACCGCTGAAAAGACACATAACATCCCCTTTTCACTAATCACGAAGGAGGACGAGAAAGGAAGGAACAGAGAGAGTAAAGAAACAGAGGTGAAGAGAGAGTCTTGGCTCTCTTCACAGCTGGCTTGCTGCCGGGGCTACAGAGAGATAAAGCACCAGTTAGATTAGAGTGTGTTCTTAACCTCGGGTCGTAACACAAGTCCTGCCAAACAAGGTTTGATATCTCCCCGTTGCTATGTTGCATGAATAAAGGTATTATCATTTTA
>NW_028171846.1:15000-25408 GCF_963971535.1 Notolepis coatsorum
TCAGATCCCAGTCAGCAGCACGTTCCCTCTTCAGATCCCAGTCAGCAGCACGTTCCCTCTTCAGATCCCAGTCAGCAGCACGTTCCCTCTTCAGATCCCAGTCAGCAGCACGTTCCCTCTTCAGATCCCAGTCAGCAGCACGTTCCCTCTTCAGATCCCAGTCAGCAGCACGTTCCCTCTTCAGATCCCAGTCAGCACGATGTTCCCTCTTCAGATCCCAGTCAGCAGCACGTTCCCTCTTCAGATCCCAGTCAGCAGCACGTTCCCACTTCAGATCCCAGTCAGCAGCACGTTCCCTCTTCAGATCCCAGTCAGCAGCACGTTCCCTCTTCAGATCCCAGTCAGCAGCACGTTCCCTCTTCAGATCCCAGTCAGCAGCACGTTCCCTCTTCAGATCCCAGTCAGCAGCACGTTCCCTCTTCAGATCCCAGTCAGCAGCACGTTCCCTCTTCAGATCCCAGTCAGCAGCACGTTCCCTCTTCAGATCCCAGTCAGCAGCACGTTCCCTCTTCAGATCCCAGTCAGCAGCACCTTCCCTCTTCAGATCCCAGTCAGCAGCACGTTCCCTCTTCAGATCCCAGTCAGCACGTTCCCTCTTCAGATCCCAGTCAGCACGTTCCCTCTTCAGATCCCAGTCAGCACGTTCCCTCTTCAGATCCCAGTCAGCACGTTCCCTCTTCAGATCCCTTCCGCTGAGGGGATACATGAGTGATACATGGGGGCAGCGGTGGCCTAAAGGTTAGAGAAGCGGGTTTGTGACCGGAAGGTCGCCGGTTCGATCCCCCGGACCGGCAGAAAAAATCTGGGCTGGGGAAGTGAATGAATAACTCTCTCCCATTCCCTTAACACCAACCGCTGAAGTGCCCTTGAGCAAGGCACTAAACCCCCAACTGCTCCAGTGGAGTTGCTCAGTGGCCAACGGTGTCAGACTGTGGTTGTACTGGGCAGCTCCCAGGTGTGAATGGAACTGTGTGAATGTTCAAGTTTCAAGTTTCTTTAATAGTTGTCATACAGAAGTACAGAATACTTTCATACAAAATGCTTCTTACTGTTACGCTCCAGAGACTGTGCTAGACAAGATAGTATCAAATAACATAATATAGCATGTAATTTAGAAGAAGAAAATGAGGTCACAGTGTTCGGTATAGACATATGTACAATGTTCTGAGTTACCATATAATATACAATACTATGCAGTGTACTAATGTACAGTACTATCTAGTGCAAAGCAGAAATGGGATGAGGTACAATTTAGGTACAATTTACAGTAAGGTGTACGAGTTGTAGTGCAATCCTTCATCAATAAATATAAAGTGTGGGGAGTGGGTGCTACAGTGTGTTTGTTTAAAGTGGGTGTGTGCTATAAAGTGTGTGGAGTGGGTGCTACAGTGTGTTTGTTTAAAGTGAGTGTGTGCGTGTGGATGTGTGTGCTATGTGCGTTTGGTGGTTGTTGTTGTGTAGTGTTCATTCATTGTTCGTTTAGCAGCCTGATGGCCTGGGGATAGAAGCTTCTTCTGAGTCTTTCTGTGCTCGCCTTGAGACTCCGGTATCGCTTGCCTGACCGCAGCAGTTCAAAGAGGCAGTTGTTCGGGTGACTGGAGTCTTTAATGATTCTCTTAGCCTTGCCCTTGCAACGCTTGTTGTAAATGTTCTGGAGGGTGGGGAGCCCCCCTCCAATTGTGCGTTCGGCTGAACGTGTCACTCTTTGTAGTCTGCTTCGGTCTTGTGCAGTGCTATTCCCAAACCAGGAGGTGATGTTGCCAGTCAAGATGCTCTCTATTGTACATGAGTAGAAGTTCTTAAGGATCTTCTGACTGACTTGGAACTTCCTTAGGCGCCTGAGGAAGTAGAGGCGTTGTCGTGCCTTCTTCACAACACTGTCAATGTGTGTGGTCCATGTCAAGTCCTCGGATATGTAGGCTCCGAGGTACTTAAAGCTGTTGACTCTCTCAACCGGTGCCCCGTCGATGCTGAGGGGGCTGTAGTCCTTGACCCCCGACCTCCTGAAGTCCACAATCATCTCCTTTGTTTTGCTGACGTTCAGGGAGAGGCTGTTTTCCTGGCACCATCCCGCCAGGACCTTGACCTCTTCCAGGTAGGCCCTCTCGTCGTTGGCAGAGATCAGGCCCACCACCACTGTGTCGTCAGCAAATTTGATGATTGTATTGCTACTCCGCTGAGCCACACAGTCGTGTGTGTACAGGGAGTAGAGGAGGGGACTCAGAACACAGCCCTGGGGGGCCCCTATGTTGAGGGTGATGGATGAGGAGGTGCAGTTGCCTGCTCTCACCACCTGGGGTCTGCCAGTCAGGAAGTCCAAGACCCACTGGCAGAGGTCATAGTTCAAGCCCAGGTCCCTGAGCTTGGCTATGAGTATGGAGGGGACTATGGTATTGAATGCCGAGCTGTAGTCGATGAATAGCATTCTCACATAGTTCCCCTGCTTCTTGTCCAGGTGTGATGCTGCTGTGTGCAGCACATGGGCTATGGCGTCCTCCGTGGACCTGTTGGGGCGGTATGCAAATTGCAGGGGGTCCATGTTGATGGGGAGGGAGGGCGAAGCAGGGCGTTCCTGAAAAAGAGCATCTGTGCACAGCGAACCTATACCCGGGGTAAATAAAGGTTAAACAAAAAAAGATAATAATAATAATTACTTGTTCCTGATGTACAACGATGCTTCTGGTTCTCTGTGAGGATATAAGGGTGAAGGAACATCACTAGTTGAAATCAAATGACCCTTAGATCTAATTATATCCTCAGAAACGACAATATCAGGGATATTACGGTATGTCCTTTGTGTGAACGCCATAACTCCAATCGTTTGTATTACAACCTTCTCAAATGCTGTGAACATTCATGACCCCTAGAGGAAGAACCCTATTGATTTTGATGACCCCATGACCTTTCTCATTTCTCATCTGGGCACTTTGTCTGTAGGTGTCATCATGGTTGTCACAGAGGAATTGTCACAGAGCTGTCGAACGCAGGGCTGAAGATATCTATATCATATCCATAATCATTCCTATATGTTTTTTATGTCTCTTTCACATACATCTAGAGTATTTCTGAATATATCTTATGTCTGGAATGTCCAATAGTGAACACCTTCTCACACAAGAGGTTAAAGGTCTGTTAGTTTACTGTTAATTGTCTCCTGATTATAATATCAGATATCAATGTAGTATTCCTTTCGTATATCAAATAAGACATCCTCGATGGAAAACCATCGTTACAATCTCAGTCTGTGTCTCGTCTGCCCCAGCTGTTTGTAATCCCCCCAGCTGTCTTCTGTTAGTCCTGGTTTCCTTATTGAATGAAATTCAAGTTTCATCCCCGTCGTCAGTCGTCGTCCGGTCATTGTCTCAATGTTACTCTGGGTCTCTGTTCTCTGCGTGCCGGAACTGACCTCATTAAATATCCTGGGTACCGTTCACATTTGAACCGGTACCGAGGGCTGGGCGATATGGCAAAAAAATGTATCACGATATATCACGATAACATTTTTCATATCGTTCGATATAGATAATTATCGATATTTCTATTAGTATAAAAAAAAATATTTTTTAAAGATTATTACAACAAATGTATGTTTATTTTGCAGCAATTCTTTGTCGTTGCCGCCATCTTTAGTGTTACATCCCCTCACACTCCAGTTCTCAGGCTGCAGCTGGTTTGAAAGTGAAAGTAAACAGGCTTCTCTGCTGGCTGTGGCTCCAGGGGAGTTGAACAGTTCTGGCTCTGCTAGTTTCTTTTCTATCTTTTGGAGCTTTTTTGGTGGACAAACCAACTGGAGACTAGCTCTGCTAGCACACATAGCCTACTGTTTACAGACCGTTTCAAACTGTATTTTAAATTAGAAAGCAAACAAAATAAATGGACAAGAGAAAAAGAAATCTCAATTTGATCAGTATTGTCATTTGGACAAGCAAAGCCATTACTTTAAGTTGCAGGCAAGAAAGACAGGTCTGTCCACTGTCTCTGGTTTTAAAGCTGCCCTGTTGCAGGTCATATATATACATTTTTTATTATCGATATAATTTGTATTATTGATTATTAAAATATATCGTGATAATTATCGTTATCG
The DNA here is from genome assembly GCF_963971535.1 of Notolepis coatsorum. NCBI lineage: Eukaryota > Metazoa > Chordata > Actinopteri > Aulopiformes > Paralepididae > Notolepis > Notolepis coatsorum. The sequence continues at coordinate 19,085 of NW_028171846.1, forward strand.
TTTTATCGCCCAGCCCTACCGGTACCCAACGGTACCTTATTTCGGCACTTTAGTCTCTAGAAATGTAATCTACCTACCTCAGTTGTAAAAAATGTGTCCAAACTTCAAATGATTTATTATCATTATTATTTATTTAGAACAATTTGTTAAATATATAATATATAATATTGCAGCGATCAATCTGCATCTAGCTTTGTAAAGTGTAACCACACTTGCGACCGTTTTCGGCTTGCCATTGCCCCGACTGCTTTGTTGTTGAATCAAGTCAAATCCTAGGTAAGTGTGTATTGTGCGTGTGAACGTTGACGTGAACGTGTGGCACACTTCATAGGTTTCGTGGTAAACAAAACATTGACGTCATCGGACAATATATATATTTTCTTTGCATTACCGAAATGTGGCACCGGTGGATCTCACGTGAATCGGTACTCGGTGGTACCGACGTGATTCGGTCGGTACCCTTAAAAGTACCGGATTCGGTACCCATCCCTAGTCCTCTTGGGTATTGTCCGTAGACGCGGTGGCTGGCAATATTTTGTTTGATTTCTGCGATAATGGGTAACCAGGTCGTGTGGCTCAGTTTTGTGTACCCATGAGATGTCCTCAAAATCATATCAAAGCTCTGTTAAAGTGGTAATCAGCAAGTTCCTCTTTTTATTTTGTCTGTCTGTGAGGGTACACTACACTTATTCACTTTCCATCTTGAAAAGTCCCACTAATTTCTGAGTGCATCTTCTATTCATTCCAAACAAACTGCTGTTGCTGCTGGTGATGTAAAACACATCACTTCCTGTTGCTGCTGGTGATGTAAAACACATCACTTCCTGTTGCTGCTGGTGATGTAAAACACATCACTTCCTGTGTGGCAGATTATTTTCCCGGGAATGTCCTACCACTACTACTACTACTACTACTGTCTCGAACAGCAAATGTAGCAAATGCAAAAGTGTTCAGTTCACTATTGTCTGATATCAATCGGTGACAGAGAGTAGTAAAACAAACATGTATTCATATGAAAATGTTCCAAGATTATTACTTTAATATTTGAATCCTATATACGTACAGTAACCTTCGCTCCGCCAACACAAACCGCCTCCTTCCCCCCAGGACCAAGCTCCGCACCATGGGGGCGACCGGGCCTTCTGCTCGGCTGCTCCTCGCCTGTGGAACACCCTCCCTGACTACCTGAGAGCACCACAGACCACTGCTTCCTTTAACACATTCGGGGCCATTGGGATGCGTCTAATAAATCTCTAGAGGACCGGCAAATGTAAACAGACGTGGGGCTGTTTGTAGAGCTAAATCTATACTTTATTTTTATAGTATTGCTATCTGTCCATTCTCATTGTCAATTGGGACCATAAACCGTCCCTTCAAAATGTATTAAAGAAAAAAAAATTTCATCAATACGTTCTCATTTTATAGCGCCGTGAATATAAGCGTTATACGGCATTTGGTCTAGTATATTTCCTGGGAGGCGAGATAAAGGGCTAACTACTAACGTTATATCCAATGGCATTTCCGTTATACAGATGCTACAGTTAAAACTCAAACTGCATATGATCGGCACGATCCTCAAGCATGTATGCATGAAAGGGGGGGGCGGGGGACGTCGTTTCTTATTATTGATTACCAATAACCGTGTTCATCTAAGTAGCCACATAGGCCGATCGTATCGTATCGTATAACATAACAAGGCTCGATCGGCCTGTAATTTACGTGAAAAAGATCTTACCATGAGCCGGTTGGATCCCCCCGAGCATTTCCCCGTTATCGATCGCCATCTGGTAGATCAATATGTCCATTGGCTGATGATAAATCCCCTTATTGCATAGTGAAATCCGCAATTCAAAACGTATCCCGTGCAACAGACAATAGCTATTGCTTCAGATGAGTAGAAAACGACATTAGAGATAAAAAAAAAAAAAGACAACTTCTGCCACAGGGAACACTCTATTATCGCGATAGCGCCCCTAAGAGGATCTGGCCGGTATTGCACTTTCTCGAATTCAAAGAGTAGGGTACATCTGCAGTGCCACTCGGCGACCTTGAATAGGTTATTAAAATGGAATAAAAGCCAAAACAACTTGCCACGGATATATCCGTGCTTCTGTCCACAACGGGTGGAATCGAAACACGGAGTCTCCGTGGTCGGGCGCCATTGTGTTAAAAGAGGACTTAAAACATACCTCTTCACGAAAGCCTTCTCTTAGTTTTAACCTTTTTATACATGCCTTGTATGTTTTATCCCTTTAAAAAAAATATGGTTTTATGCCTTTTTTTTATTGCCTATGTTTTTAAAGTCTATGTTTTTACCCTGTAGCACTCTGAGATTTGGTTTCCAAATGTAGAGTGCACTATAAATCGAATTATTATTATTATTATTATTATTATTATTATTATTATTATTATTATTATTATTATTATTATTATTATTATTATTATTATTATTATTATTATATATGTGTGATGAATGATGATCTGTGAATTCTAACTAAAGTATTTAAAATGTGTGTGTTTGATACACAGGGAGACATCCAGCAGCTGTTGATCGCTGACGACCCCAGAGCGGCAGAGACCTACTGTCAGGACTACATCCCCGACTGCCACGCCCCCCTGCCCTACGACAACATCCTGAGACCCGACCCAGTGGAGGTGAGTCACATGGCCACGCCCCCCTGAGACCCGACCCAGTGGAGGTGAGTCACATAGCCACGCCCCCCTGCCCTACGACAACATCCTGAGACCCGACCCAGTGGAGGTGAGTCACATGGCCACGCCCCCCTGAGACCCGACCCAGTGGAGGTGAGTCACGTGGCCACGCCCCCCTGCCCTACGACAACATCCTGAGACCCGACCCAGTGGAGGTGAGTCATGTAGCCACGCCCCCCTGCCCTACGACAACATCCTGAGACCACCTGACCCAATGGAGGTGAGTCACATAGCCACGCCCCCCTGCCCTACGACAACACCCTGAGACCACCTGACCCAGACACATAGCCACGCCCCCCTGCCCTACGACAACACCCTGAGACCACCTGACCCAGACACATAGCCACGCCCCCCTGCCCTACGACAACATCCTGAGACCACCTGACCCAGACACATAGCCACGCCCCCTGCCCTACGATAACATCCTGAGACCACCTGACCCAGACACATAGCCACGCCCCCCTGCCCTACGACAACATCCTGAGACCACCTGACCCAGACACATAGCCACGCCCCCCTGCCCTACGACAACACCCTGAGACCACCTGACCCAGTGGAGGTGAGTCACACAGACACATACAGTGGCCAATCTCTGACATTATTGTCGGAGCTTTGACGAGTCATGTGTTTTGTTTAGGAATTTGATTTGAAAACAGCATTATTGTGGGTTGCTGAAGCGAGGCGCCTGTGTTTCCTGCCTGGATGAAGGCTGCCACAAGCCTGACCAGGCCGCCTATATTCGAATACCAACAGTTTTGTGCGTTTTGCTAATCTGATTGGCCGCTGGCGTTTCTGGTCATGTGACATGTGCACCAATCGTGTGACGGCAAGTTCTTTCGACGGTTAAGCTTAGGCGCTCTTTCGAAGTTGGTTAAGGTTAGAGTTTGTCTTAGAGCATGGCGATAGAACACCAGCCCTGATTCCAAACTCTAACCTTAACCAACTTCGAAAGAGTCGCCTAAGCTTAACCAGTGATAAACTAGGCGCTAGGTAGTTTGCAGGCTGTTCGACGCGGAAATGGGCAAAGACACAGCTCGTCACGCGATTGGGCGCACATGTCACATGACCAGAAACGTCAGTGGCCAATCAGAGTCGCAAAACGCACAAAACAGTTGCTATTCGAATAGACGCGACCAGGCCCAGCTGGGGCTAATACAACAAGCTAGCTGGAACCCTCTAAACCAGTCCCCAAACATCCTGAGCATCCCTTATATCCTGTTTAAAATGGCCACTGTGGTGATGGCAGGTTCTGATTTGCATCACAAAGAGACACCGTGTAATAATACGCTAGAGGAGCAGAGTCAGATGTGTCCGTCAGGAGGGGAGGGGGGGGGGGGGGGGGGCGGTCTGTCCCTCCAGGGCCTGGTCTTCAGTGTCGTCTCTCCGCTCCGTCTCCGTCTCCGTCTCCCTTCCTTCCAGCTGAGAAAACACTAAGGCGACTGAACTGCCCCGAAGAAACAACAACACAGTGTAATTCTTCCAAGCCGTACAGTACGCACCCAGCTGTTAACCAGACGATTGAAGGAAAGCGATGGATGTTGATATGACGCGACGACCTCTCGTAAAAGCGGGTCATTCTGTACTGTACATCCCATGGTGCCACGTGTATAGCATCGCTTCCACTCATGTCGTGTTAATACCACATGTGATAAATCCAGTTGTCACTTCAAAGATCTGAGAGAGAGAGAGAGAGAGAGAGCGGTCAGAGAGAGAAAACACTATCTGGGTGATTTAAGAGAGGGTTTTAGAAGGCAGACGTGATGAAGGGGGTGATGACGGGTCAGATATCGCCGCTGATGAAAGGATCCTTCGGAAAGTATCCAGTCCCCTTAGCTTTTTTCCACATTTTGTTATTGTTTTATAGACTGATTTATTTGACGGAGCAAAGATGGTGTGGTATCATATGAAAGTGGAGTCTGGGAGGAATCCGGACATACCGGCCGTGTCATGCTACATTAGCTTGCCGGATTCAGTGTTCAAGTCGTGCTCCAAGGTTAAGATACATTTTGACAGGAAAAACATGGGCATTTTTTAAACCACACGTTATTTTTTTTTATACTTTTATACTATAAATATCTGCCATGTGGTGATTATTTGAGGTCAGTGAAGATACCAAACTGCTTCTGCCCCAGGTTACTTTGAACCCTTTCACTACCACCATACAGAAGGTTAACCCTTTCACTACCACACTACAGAAGGTTAACCCTTTCACTACCACACTACATACGGTTAACCTTTTCACTACCACACTACAGACGGTTAACCCTTTCACTGCCACACCACAGAAGGTTAACCTTTTCACTACCACACTACAGAAGGTTAACCCTTTCACTACCACACTACAGAAGGTTAACCCTTTCACTACCACACTACAGAAGGTTAACCCTTTCACTACCACACTACAGAAGGTTAACCTTTCACTACCACACTACAGACGGTTAACCCTTTCACTACCACACTACAGAAGGTTAACCCGTTCACTGCCACACTACAGAAGGTTAACCCTTTCACTACATCTTACTGTAGATGCCATCTGTCAATTACTATTACTATTACTACCGCAAGACACTGAGTGATGATCTGTCTCTTTTTATTTGTCTCGTGCCAACTGTTGCCATGGCTTCACGCTAAACAGGAGAAATCACCTAGGAAACGGTTGGAGTTTGAAGAGTTCGACTACAGCTATGACGACGTCTCCGTTTCTACTGTTACTATTGGTCCTAACGTCACCGAGTATGAGGTGAGGGCTCATCTGTCTGTCATGTATCTTTTTCTGTGTAACACAAACACTACCAGTCAAACTGTTACTTCTCTCTTCTTAGATTTCATCAGCGTATTGAAACGTTTCAACTCTCTCTCTCCCTCCCTCTCTCTCTCTCTCTCTCTCCCTCCCTCTCTCTCACTCTCTCCTCTCTCTCTCTCTCTCTCTCTCTCTCTCTCTCTCTCTCTCTCACTCTCTCTTCTCTCTCTCTCTCTCTCTCTCTCTCTCTCTCTCTCTCTCACTCTCTCTCTCTCTCTCTCCTTCTCTCTCCCTCCATCTCTCCCTCCCTCCCTCTCTCTCTCTCTCTCTCTCTCTCTCCTCTCTCTCTCTCTCTCTCTCTCTCTCTCTCTCTCTCTCTCTCTCTCTCTCTCTCTCTCTCTCTCTCTCTCTCTCTCTCTCTCTCTTTCTGTCTCTCAGATTGTGGAGTATGAGGACTATTACAACACGTCAGACTACCAGGTGAAGGAGTATGAATATGAGGAGTATGAGGAGCGCTACGGCCCGGCAGAGAGGGAGAGAGAGGACACCTGGAACGGACAGGTACTATATACTGTGTACTGAGAACATGTACTGTATACATTTACATTTAGTCATTTAGCTGACGCTTTATCCAAAGCGACTTACAAGTTCTGTACGACAAGTCATCAGGAAGGGCACAACTCTATCAGCTGAGTAACAATGTCATCAAAGTGTTGAGTGCTACAGTGTAGGTTAGTTTATTAGGACAAGTGCATGACAGTAAGGTTAGTTAGGGTTAGATTTTTTATTAAAGATTTTTTCCAGATAATGGTTGAAGAAGAGTGTCTTTACCTATATACCTGTATACTAGAACAGACAGGTACTATATACTG
>NW_028171845.1:2500-10000 GCF_963971535.1 Notolepis coatsorum
GTAGTGAAAGGGTTAACCTTCTGTAGTGTGGTAGTGAAAGGTTAACCTTCTGTCGTGGTAGTGAAAGGGTTGACTCTTTGTAGTGTGGTAGTGAAAGGTTAACCTTCTGTAGTGTGGTAGTGAAAGGTTAACCTTCTGTAGTGTGGTAGTGAAAGGTTAACCGTCTGTAGTGTGGTAGTGAAAGGTTAACCTTCTGTAGTGTGGTAGTGAAAGGTTAACCTTATGTAGTGTGGTAGTGAAAGGTTAACCATCTGTAGTGTGGTAGTGAAAGGGTTGACCCTTTGTTGTGTGGTAGTGAAAGGGTTAACCTTCTGTAGTGGTAGTGAAGGGGTTAACCCTTTCTAGTGTGGTAGTGAAAGGGTTGACATTCTGTAGTGTGGTAGTGAAAGGGTTGACCTGTAGTGGTAGTGAAAGGGTTGACCTTTTGTAGTGTGGTAGTGAAAGGTTAACCTTCTGTAGTGTGGTAGTGAAAGGGTTGACATTATGTAGTGTGGTAGTGAAAGGGTTGACCTGTAGTGGTAGTGAAAGGGTTGACCTTTTGTAGTGTGGTAGTGAAAGGGTTAACATTCTGTAGTGTGGTAGTGAAAGGGTTGACCCTTTGTATTGTGGCAGTGAAAGGGTTTACCCTTTGTAGTGTGGTAGTGCAAGGGTTAACCTGCTGTAGTGGTAGTGAAGGGGTTAACCCTTTGTAGTGTGGTAGTGAAAGGGTTGACCTTCTGTAGTGTGGTAGTGAAAGGGTTGACCTGTAGTGGTAGTGAAAGGGTTGACCTTTTGTAGTGTGGTAGTGAAATGGTTAACCTTCTGTAGCTGTAGTGAAGGGGTTAACTCTTTGTAGTGTGGTAGTGAAATGGTTAACCCTTTGTAGTGTGGTAGTGAAAGGGTTAAAGGGATAGTTTTGGTTCCTGCTTCCCAGTGATGTTGTTGATCAGTAGAGTTCTTTCTCAGCGCAGTCCCTGCTGTTCTTCATACTGGATACCTGCAGATCTGGTTAGCCACAAAACGAATGCAAAGTCAATGGGGTCACACTCCTGTCTGTACAGGCCCCATTGACTTTGCATTAGTTGTGTCTATTTTAGTGTATTTTCAGCTGTGAAACACTTCTTGCAACCCTTGTATGAAAGGTGCTACAGTATACAAATACAGTTTATTATTATTATTATTATTAATAATAAATAAATACATTCTGTGAAGTAGGAACCGTGGCTTTTGATTGATTGATGATTTTATTGTGGATTAGAGACATCATCCAAGGGATAACGTGATAAAATGCAAGCACTTATTTCCATCATGGTCCCTGGTATTAAGAGACATGCCATACATCAACATAAAACATTAAGTGACAATATGCATATATACAGTATAGAAGATAAAAGAATAATAAATATGCTACCCTCTCCTTTCTATATCGATGTCATGCCATGTTCTTACACACTTTTTGAAGCCAGTTAACCCAGGGGCCTGTTTAATGCTGCTGGGCAGGCTGTTCCACAGTACTGCAGCTGAATAAAGGAAGGTCTGCTGGCTGTACGAAATAAGTTTAAATCTAAAAGGGACTATGTTTGTGTCTCTACCTCTGGTTTCATGGCTGTGATTATTTTTGACATATTGGAAATAATTGTATAGGTAACTTGGCACCTCCCCTTTATAAATCCTATAGACTAGGCATCATTTGATCATTGATACTCTTTTGTCCACCCTGAGCCACCCTAGGCTGTTGAAGTGGGGCTGGTCTAAATGTATCCTAACTAGCTTGTTCTGGGCAGTTTGAAGTCTATTTTTCATGTTGCTGGGGGCGCTGTCATACCAGGACAAGCAAGTATAGTCGAAATGACACTGAACTAATGCCCCTGCCAGTGCTCTAAGAGTTTTCCTGTCCAGGTATTTAGAATTTCTTGCAAGGAATTAAATTATGTGGTTAACCTTGACTATTACCTTTTTAGACATGCTTTCCCCTCAGAGTGTGTTGTCTAAAGAACACCCCCTAGATACACCACTGATTTAGCACTGGTGACAACTGAGCTACCGGCTAACTGTACCTTGAACCCTTCCTGTTTTTTCTGTTTCCTTGAAGTAGAAAATAAAATAGATTCAGTTTTTCCTATAATGGAGAGACAGTCGATTTTCTGAAAGCCACTGACTGACATTTCCTAACTCCATGCTAAGTCTGCTTTCAATAACCGCGTTGCTTTTGTTCCTTTTTTTGCGCTATACAATTTGTTCCTCACATTTTACAAATTCACTCACACATTCACACACCGACGGCGGAGGCAACCATGCAAGGTGCCAACCTGCTCATCGGGAGCAATTAGGGGTTAAGTGTCTTGCTCAAGGACACATCGACATGCTGCCCGGGAGGAGCGGGAATCGAACCGGGAACCTCCGGATTGCCAGACGACTGCTCTACTGTCGCCCATGATAGCCGAATCATCCGCGTAGAGGAGGAGATCACATGAGCAGGCTGACTGCATGTCATTTATATATAGATATATAGATTTGACACAGATATAGACCGTACTAGCTCTGTCTGAGAGAAACCAGAAGACGTTGTGTAACAGTTCAATAACACCAATAGCGTGAATGAAATATTTCAAACCTTTATTTAAACTCGAAACTGAGGTTTCCCTCATTTACAGTCACGTCGAGTGTACATACAGAAATAAGCTAAATAAAAGGCATATAAAATCACAGCATATAAAATCATAACAATAAGACAACAAGGCGAGACAAAAGTAAGGATAACAAATCAATTAAAACATGTACAACTTGGTTGACAAAGGTTGATTTGATTTGATTTGATTAGATTTGTATTTAGTACATACAATTTATACAAAAGTATAAAAACAAGGAGTACAAGGATAACATGTGAAAGTCTGTCGACTTGTTTCCAACATGGTCCCAAGAAGAATATAATAAATCACAAAGAAAGAGTTAAGAAGATAAGATAAATACAACAAGTAGATAAAATAGACAACACAATTTTCTAAAAGAGCCTCATTACAGCATGTCATGTTCCTGTTCTTCAAGAGTGGTGGCCAAGCACCCTCTGCAACCTATTGTTGCAGATGTCGCTTCACACCCCTCTTGAAGACAGCAATAGTGGGGGAGTTTTGGATGGCCCTGGGCAGAGAGTTCCACAGCCGGCAAGCTGTAGACAGAAAGCCATTCTGTGAATAGGAACCCTTTCTAGGCTCATAAACTGAGAGCTGTCCAGACCGTAACTGTCGTCCGTGGACCTGGCCACACAGGACAATGCGAGAGCATAAATAAGGTTGGTGATCAAGGTTTTAAACTCTGCAACAGAGGGGAGAATCTCAAGCTTTAAGGACTGTTGGAGTTCATTCCATGAGCTTAGGGGCATCATAGCGAAACACAGATTTACCATGTTCAGAGCAAACTCTGGGGACCTTAAAAGACCAGCCAGTCACTAGAACGGGTTCCATAGGTTCCAAAATTCCATTCCAATATTGATGTAGTATAAGGAGGTAGCTTAAGGGCCTTAAACATTTACAAATTCCAGTGACCAACCAACCTTCTCATAAAGGACACAGTGATGAGTGTTGTATCTATCATTAGTGATGAATCTGAGGGCAGAGTGATATACAGAGTCCAGATTTAAGGGTTGAGGCCGCAGCATGCCTATAAATTACATGACCATAGTCCAGGACTGATAAGAAAACTGCTTCGGCAACTCTCTTCCTACTAATCAAAGGAAAGCTGGTTCTGTTTCTATATATATATGTGTGTCTGTGTGTGTGTCTGTGTGTGTGTCTGTGTGTGTCTGTCTGTCTGTCTGTCTGTCTGTCTGTCTGTCTGTCTGTCTGTCTGTCTGTCTGTCTGTCTGTCTGTCTGTCTGTCTGTCTGTCTGTCTGTCTGTCTGTCTGTCTGTCTGTCTGTCTGTCTGTCTGTCTGTCTGTCTGTCTGTGTGTGTGTGTTTTTTTGTGTGCCAAAAACCTAATTGAAATTGATCGATTAATCGCCCGGTCCTAGTAAATGGTCTTGGGACCATAAAATATAATATATATATATATTATACTTTATACACTGTATATATTAGTAATTGTATGGTTATGAATAGATAATAAGTTAGTTATGAGGTAAAATATATATATATATATATATTTGAGTGCTTTGTGCTGAGTTATCAAAATCTGACCTGCTAACACAAAAGGCGAGTGATATACAAATGCAGTAATGTGACGAGAAAGAGACACTTCTGTGAAAAGATTAGATCAAAATAAGTCAAGTCAAGTCAAGTCAAGAGTTTTAATTGTCACGGCATACAGGTATACAATGAAATGCGGCTGGTCTTGCCCGCGACGATGTGCAATACAGTGGTACAACATATAATAGAATCCAATAAAAATACAGTGGTACAACATATTAATAGAATCCAATAAAACAGTGCAATAAACAGGTACATGGTGTGCCATCTCGGTATCTGTACATTAGTATTTACAGAGCATATAGGACATGCTAGGTAGCTTTAGTAGTGCAATACACTGTTCCTGATGTTATACTACTTTAAAGTGGCCTTTCCTCTGGCCATAAGTGTGCGTGTGTGCGGCATGAGTGTTAAAGTGGCTGCTAGTGTGTGAGCGTGCTCAGCGTGCGTGTCGTGTATGTGCTTGTGTGTGCTTGTGTGTGGATAGTTCAGTTTCTGTGTCTCTCAATGTTCATTGTTCAAGGCTCTGATGGCCTGGGGGAAGAAGCTTAGCCTAAGCCTCTCCGTCCTAGTAGCTGGGGTTCGCAGGCGTCTGCCTGACCTCAGCAGCTGGAACAGGCTGTTATTGGGGTGGTGGGGGTCTTTCATTATCCTGCAGGCTCTGGATTTGCACCTCTTGTTGTATAGAGCCTGCAGGGGAGGTAGCGCAATACCCGTGGTACGCTCGGCTGAGCGCACCACTCTCTGTAGGGCCTTCTTGTCCTGTGCCGTGCTGTTCCCATACCAGGCAGTGATGTTTCCGGTCAAGATGCTCTCTACAGCTCCTGAGTAGAAGGACTGGAGTATCTTCCCCGATACTCTGAACTTCCTTAACTGTCTCAGGTGGTAGAGGCGCTGCTTCGCTTTCTTTACTACTGTGTCTATGTGTGTTGACCATGTCAGGTCCTCTGAGATGTGGACCCCCAGGTACTTGAAGCTGCTCACCCTGTCCACGGTAGCCCCGTTAATCATCAGTGGTGTGTGTGTCTCCTGCTGTCCTCTCCTATAATCCACGATCAGCTCCTTGGTTTTACCAATGTTCAGGAGCAGGCTGTTGTCCTGGCACCAACGTTCCAGTACCTCAACCTCCTCTCGGTAGGCCTTCTCGTCGTTGTCCGAGATCAGCCCCACCACCACCGTGTCGTCGGCGAACTTCACTATGGAGTTGGAGCTGAACTTGGCCATATATTGTCATCGTACAGCACAAGTACAGTACAACGAAAAAAATAAGTTTGGCATGAATGAATGAATGAATGAATGAATGAATGAATGAATGAATGAATGAATGAAAACTTTATTTAACAGATTGCAGAATGGGTACAATACAGTACGGCTCAATACATACAATTGTTAAGGGGATGCAGACCTGAGAAAGACGTTTGTCTTGTTTCCATCAGGGTCCCCCATTTTCAATTCATATAGACATTTATGACATACATAACATACATGACATTTATGGCATAGGGACATATAGGTATTTAGTACTGATACATTTGTGACATAGGCGGTATTCAAATATACAGTACTGTTACCCCTAGATCCTGACAGAGTATATACATATGATGGGGAGGGGACTGTACATTAGGAGGGGGTGGGTGGGTGGGAGGGGAATATACATACGGCGGGGAGGGAATATATACATGCGGTGGGGAGGAGACTGTCTATTAGGAGGTGGTGGGGGTTTTGGGCATTTACGGTGGCCAGTTTCGAATTGCAGCCTCCCGTAGGTGCTCTTTAAGGGCGGTTTTGAATGTGGGCAGGGATTCACATTCCTTTACAGCTTTGGGTAGGGCGTTCCACATTGTTGTGGCATAATTGCGAAACGTGTTTAGTCCCTTGTTTGAGCCGAATCTGGGTTTAACATGATTTGTTGAGCTTCCTCTGGTGTAGTGGTTGTGGTATTCACTGACCTTTGGGAAGTATTTTGACATGTACATGGGCACCCCGGTCGTATAGTGTATCTTGTAGACCAGGCCCATTGCAAGTTGCTGTACTCTGTCGTCTACTCTAAGCCATCCTAGGTTGGCAAAGTGGGCAGGGGTGAGGTGGGTTCTGGGGTTCAGGTCAAGTAGTAGTCTGACCAGTTTGTTTTGTGATGTTTGTAATTTTGTTTTAAGCGCCTTTGAGGTGCTTTGGTACCATGAGGTGCACGCATAGTCATAGTACCCTTGAATGAGTGCTCCTGCCAGAGTCCTCAGGGTATTCTTGTTTACCAGAGAGGAGATCCGGTACAAGAATCTAGTTCGTTGGTTGACTTTTTTTATTACATTGGATGCCATTTTGTCACAGGAAAGATTTGCCTCTAGAATGGAACCCAGGTAGGTAATTTCGTCTTTCCTTGTGACAATATTGTCACCCACTGTAACTGAGAAGCCGTCGGTCTTGCTGAGTTTGTTATTTGAACCGAAGAGAATGGACTCTGTTTTGCCCATGTGTAATGATAGTTTGTTATCAGCGAGCCATATGCAGATTTTGCCTAGTTCCGTGCTGAGGGTTTTTTCAACCTGCAATTTGTTCTTGTCAGAGACCAGCAGGGCTGAGTCGTCCGCAAACAGGAACAAGTTGCAGTCACAGGCTGACGACATGTCATTTGCATAAATTAGGAAGAGTAGCGGTCCTAGTATGCTTCCTTGTGGAACACCACAGCTCACTGTGAGGGGGGGGGATAGAGTACCGTTTACCTCTACCATCTGTTCTCTCCCCAACCAGAGTGCAAATGTAACAGTAAAGTGCATAACAATATACTGTGTAACACAATATGGAATATACTGTATAATATATACATATATAATGAAAATATGCCGATACAGTAACGGCACCAAGCTTGTACCATCTGATCTGTTCTGGACACACGACACGGCACAATAGAAACCAAATAAAATGAAGGAGGAACACACCAACATCATGGGACATCCTTGTCTTCTCCAGAGTCAGACGAGAAAATAGATACTAGTTCCCCTCTGTGCGTTCAGTAGAAAGCTATCCGGCTGCAAGCTAGCCTAGCTTAGCACAAATGAATGGAAACGAATACAGACCACTAGCCTAGCTTAAAACTCAGAAAGAGGTGTTTTTGGTCAACAGCTAGGCTAGCTCGTCCGTATCCGCTTCCATTAATTTGTGCTAAGCTAGGCTAGCTTGCAGCCGGATAACTTTCAACTGAACGCACAGAGGAAATTGGTATCTATCTTCTTGTCTCTCTCTGGAGAAGGTAATCACATTTGCCACAATGTTAGCGTGTTCCAAAGGGGACATGCGTTGCTATTCCTTGCACTATTTGGGCAACTTTACAAAATTCCTGT
>NW_028171845.1:15000-27341 GCF_963971535.1 Notolepis coatsorum
GTCCATTTATGCCTTGCACTATATAGTATTGTATATTAGTACACTGCACAGTATTGTATATTGTATGGTAACTACGTCTACGAACATTGTACATATGTCTAAACTGAACACTGTGACCTCTTTTTTTACTTCTAATTTTTACTATGTTTTTATTTCATACTTATCTTGTCATGCACAGTCTCTGGAGCGCAACAGTAAGAAGCATTTTGTACAAAAGTATTCTGTACTTCTGTATGACAACTATTAAAGAAACTTGAAACTTGTAGCAGTACACACAGAACGAGAGAGAGAGGAGGAGGGGGGGCAGAAGAATTAGGAGAATGAGAGAAAGAAGGAGGAAGAGGAGAAGAAAAGAAAGGAGAAGAGGGTGATGGAAAAGGAGAGAGAGGAAAGGGGCTAGAGAGCGGAAGGAAGGAAGGAGGGAGGGAGGATGGAGGGGGGCAACAGAGTGGGAAAGAATGGGAGATGTAGGGGTAGTAGTGAATGAGAGAGAGGTAGAGAGAGGTAGAGAGAGAAAGAGAGGTAGAGAGAGAGGTAGAGCGAGAAATAGAGAGAAAGAGAGTTAGAGAGAGAGAAAGAGAGGTAGAGAGAGAGAGGTAGAGCGAGAAAAAGAGAGAGAGAAAGAGAGTTTGAGAGAGGGTAGAGAGAGAGGGATAGAGAGGTCAAGAGAGAGAGAGAGGGGGGGGTAGATAGAGAAAGAGAGAGAGAGAAAGAGAGGTAGAGAGAGAGAGGTACAGAGATAGAGAGTTCAAGTTCCTTTTATTGCCACACGGCCAGGCCGGTGGTCGAATTCAAGCACGGTGCAGGTGGTAGCTGCGACAATACCCACAGAAAACATAAAGGACACATACAGAGTACAGTACAGAAAACACCACCTAGAACATATACATGACGGAACAGTACAGTACGAAAAATATAGACATCAGGTTTAATGTAACAGAACTAGAGAAACATAACAGCAGGGGGTAAATTTAGGAGGAGTTGGAGTTGAGCAGTTGTATGGCCTTGGGGAAGAAACTATTATTAAACCTCACAGTACGACTACCCAGTGACCTAAACCTCCTACCAGAGGGGAGGTGTTGGAAGAGGTGATGAGCTGGGTGCAGGGGGTCACTGATGATTTTGTTTGTGCGTGTGGTGGTGTGATGTTTGTGTATGGAGTCCAGGGTGGGGAGTTTGCTGTTGATGATTTTGGATGCCCTTTTTATTATCCTATCCAGTCTGTGTAGTGTGTGTTTGGGTGTGTTGCCGTACCATACAGTAATGGATAATGATATAATGTTTTGTATTATGGCTATGTAGAATTGGACCATTAGATTCTTCCTGACCTTGTATTTCCTGAGTTGTCTGAGATGAAATAGTCTTTGATTGGCTGTTTTGAGTAGATGAGTGGTGTGATGGTCCCAGTTTAGTTTATTGTTGATGTATGTTCCTAGGACTTTGAATGTGTCTGTGGCTGAAATGGGTTGATTGTTGATGAGCATGGGTGTTTTAGTGGGTGTGGTTTTCCTAAAGTCAATGATAAGTTCAACAGTCTTGCTTTCATTTAGTATGAGGTTGTGTTCTCTGCACCACGTTAGTATCCGCTCCACCTCCAACCGGTAGTCATCCTCCTTGTTGTTGGAGATCAGCCCTAAGATGGTAGTGTCGTCCGCGTATTTCAGCGTCTTGACTGATAGGGGGATGCTGATCGGAGGTTGTTGGTATAGAGCAGTAGTCACCAACCTTTTTAAGCCCAAGATCACTTTTTTTTTTTTTTTTGTGAAAGCAAGATCTACCTATTGAAGCGTTGAGAGAAAAAGACAGCCAAGATTGTACTTTAAACTAAATTACTTTTATTTGCCTGTATTCTAATTACATGCAATGCTTTGGTCCAACATTAAAACGTCAAAGTAGAACTGTAATATGTACTTTCTCAGTCAGTGCTAAGTGCAGTCATCTTATGCAGCATCACTTTTCACATCAAAACAAAAGTAGAACTGTAATGTGGACTTTCTCATATTATTAACATTGACAAACATATTTACAATTAGCATTTTATAAAGTAGAACTGTAATGTGTACTTTCTCAATCAGTGCTAAGTGCAGTCAGTGCTAAGTGCAGCATCACTTTTCACATCAAAACAAAAGTAGAACTGTAATGTGGACTCTCAGGGAAAGATCTAAAAAAATATATATATATATATAATAATCTTTTTAAAAAGAAATTCAGGGAAAGATCTACAGGGAAAGTCTCAAAGATCGACCAGTCGATCGCAATCGATGGGTTGGTGACCACTGGTATAGAGGGGAAAAAGCCATGGGGATAGAACACACCCCTGTGGTACCCCGATGTTGGTGGTCAGAGGGGGAGAGGTGTGGTTGTTGTAGCGGACTGCTTGTTTGCAGCCCTTCAGTGTGTCCAGCAGCCAGAAACAGCGGGAGGGGACAATGTTCATGTTGGCCAGGGTTTGGAACAGTGTGAGGGGGTTGATGGTGTTGAAGGCGCTGCTAAAGTCAATGAAAAGTATCCGTGCGTAGCTGTTTTTGGTCTCCAGATGCTGGAGGGTGTAGTGCAGTGCCAGGTTGACTGCATCGTCAGTAGACCGGTTTGAGCGATAGGCGAATTGTAGGGGGAGAGGTAGAGAGAGAGGGTAGAGAGGTCAAGGTAGAGAGAGAGAGAGGGGTAGAGAGAGGGGTAGAGAGGTCAAGGTAGAGAGAGAGAGAGGGGTAGAGAGAGAGAGAGGGGTAGAGAGAGAGGGGTAGAGAGGTCAAGGTAGAGAGAGAGAGAGGGGTAGAGAGAGCGCGTAGACCGTAGATAGAGAGAAGTAGAGAGAGAGAGAGGGGTAGAGAGAGCGCATAGATAGAGAGAAGTAGAGAGAGAGAGATAGATAGAGCGAAAGCGGTAGAGAGAGAGAAAGAGAGAGAGAGAGGGGTAGAGAGAAGTAGAAGCAGAGTGACGTGGTGCAGGGGGTCAAAATTACTCTGTTCTGACTGGCTAGTCTGTGACACAGAGGCGACAAGTCCCAATTAAACTACGGGCGCAGAGCGTTCCTCCTCATGTACAAACGTGGGTCAGGCACACCAGCCCGAAAGAGGGGAGACGGGAGAGAGAGAGAGAGAGAGAGAGAGAGAGAGAGAGAGAGAGAGAGAGAGAGAAAGAGCGAAATAATTCTTGTGGTCATCAAAGTCCTTCCCACAGTTCCATAGATGAGAGGAAGGGGAGATGAGGGAGAGAGAGAGAGAGAGAGAGAGAGAGAGAGAGAGAGAGAGAGAGAGAGAGAGAGAGAGAGAGAGAGAGAGAGAGAGAGAAGAGAGAGAGGGGGGCTCAAGGGAGTTTGGGTTGGATTTTTAATGGAAGTCTATTCAAGATTGATGAATGGGACTCCTCTTCTACTCCCCCCCCCCCCCTTTTTTTCTCCAGCTATAGATTTAATTAAACGGGCCCCCTGCTGAGACCAAAGACTCTTTTCTCCAATTGCACGGACGCTATAAGGGAAGGGATACACACACACACACACACACGCATAACAAGGCCTGCGATATAATTAAATTTCTAAATGAAAACGTTAACTCTGCAAGACAGACCCAGGTACAACACACACACACACACACACACACACACACACACACACACACACACAATAAAGAGGAAAGATGTGTGTGTGTGGGGGGGGGGGGGGTGAGAGATACGCTCTAGTTAATGAGAACAACGAGGCTTTGGCCATGCAGATAGACGTCTCTCTTTATATCACTGATCATAGACACAGCACGGCAAAGACACGCGTGTGTGTGCATATGTGTGCGTGTGTGTGTGTAGTTATGTCGCAGACGGGAAGTAATGTCAGTTTTCCCCCATTGTCTCAGCGAGGGTCCACCACCCATCATCCCAGGGATAGACTGTAGAGCTTACATGGAAATACATGCTATCTGAAGTGATGATGCGTGTGTGTGTGTGTGTGTGTGTGTGTGTGTGTGTGTGTGTGTGTGTGTGTGTGTGTGTGTGTGTGTGTGTGTGTGTGTGTGTGTGTGTGTGTGTGTGTGTGCGTGTGTGTGCGTGCGCGTTCGTGTGTTTGTGTGTGCATCTTTTGTCCATGTCCATTTTAACCATAATATGCCTATGTGTGTGTTTGCGTATGTGTGTAGGCACAGGTTGCATCTACTGTATGTGTGCACGTTCATCACAGATGCGTTCATTTCTCCTGTTTGTTGGTTTAACTTGTGTCCAGGTGAGTGAATGAATGAATGACAACTTTATTTAACAGATTGCAGAATGGGTACAATACAGTACGGCTCAATACACACAATTGTTAAGGGGATGCAGACCAGAGAAAGACTTTTGTCTTGTTTACATCAGGGTCCCCCAGGTGTGTGTGTGTGTGTGTGTGTGTCTGTTTCTGTGTGTCCATGATCATCCACCGTGATATCAATCTTTTTTAGGGGTTAGTGACGCACCGCTACGGGCATTGGATATCGGTCCGATACCAGGCTAAAAAGTAGGGCATCGGTGTCTGAGTTACCCTAATACTACAGTCAGACACCGAGAAATACTGTATGTGTAACGTATGTTTGTATCAAAGCAAACAGACTTGGTAGAAGCACGGTAGATCTCTGTAATCCTCATACTCATGTTGTCCTGTGACTCCAAACGGATGGTTTACGTCTGTAGACCACCGCAACACCTCCGGTACTTTGAGCTCATGGGAGAGAGCGGGGGGAGGGAGGGAAGGGGGGGAAGGGAAGGGGATACAATTAATTAAATTGATTAGAGCCTAGACGTAAGTGGTCGTAGCTACGGCTATGGGGGTGCGGGAGACATGATCCAATAGACTGTTTTATATGCCCGAGTCTCCTGAACACGGAGAGACCAACCCCAAGTCGGTCGGCACTTTCTCGGCCGACCTATAGTCACTTTTCCGCACCGACTCCCCAACCGGCGCATGCTCAGATTGTCCAGAGAGACTGCCTACAATGACTTACGTCAGTGCTTCTCAAACTTTTTCTGTCAGGCCCCCCTTTGGCGGACCAAAATATGTTGCCCCCCCCCCCCCCCCCCTCGCCCCAACAAAATAGTGATGAAATGGGCCATGTTTAAATTGATTGAAATTTATATCGTGACCTTTCAAATTGGCCCTATATTTTGTTTTCAGAGCTGTCATGGATGAAAAGCCAGCTTCACACAGATACTGTATGTGGTGCTGAATGGTATCAACACCTTAACTGCTGCATCATGAGATACTTGGTACTCAGCACCACACTCTGAAACTAGCTGTCTAGGTGGTATCATAAGATTTCAAAGAGTTCTTCCAAGAGTTTGGATGGAGATGTGTCAGGAAGCTTTGTCTCAATGTTGTCTGTAAAGTTTTTTTTTATCCAGAGTAACTTGGTGATCCTTTTCTGTGTTTTATTAAATAATGATTTTCAGATTTTGAGAAATGGTATTTTCATGGAGAACTGTGCAGCTGCAACAGATAGCACTTTAGTGATCATTTTCTGTAAAAAAAAACGAAAAAAAAAAAAAGTTTTTTTTATTTTAATTTTTTTAATAAATCTCAAGGCCCCCCCTGTCATGCCTCTGTGCCCCCCCTGGGGGGCGCGCCCCCCACTTTGAGAAACACTGACTTACGTCAAGGCTCTAATCGACATTCATTCATTGTATCCTCCGGCGCTCCCTATCCCCCCCTTCCCCCCTCCCCCTAACGAGATGTAATGCGGAAATGCAGTCTATACTGTTGTTCAGTAAACACTATGGATGGGGACCGGTACTCTTTACCGGCCGATACTGAACGTTAGAACTCAGGATCAGTATCGACAGTGAAAAGGTGTTTCACTAACAATGAGCTGAACTCATTGAGACATTGATACATTGATCTCTCCCTCACCTCTCCTCTCCTCCTCAGACTAGCCCAGCTGAACTCTCCTCTCCTCCTCAGACTAGCCCAGCTGAACTCTCCTCTCCTCCTCAGACTAGCCCAGCTGAACTCTCCTCTCCTCTCCTCCTCAGACTAGCCCAGCTGAACTCTCCTCTCCTCCTCAGACTAGCCCAGCTGAACTCTCCTCTCCTCTCCTCCTCAGACTAGCCCAGCTGAACTCTCCTCTCCTCCTCAGACTAGCCCAGCTGAACTCTCCTCTCCTCCTCAGACTAGCCCAGCTGAACTCTCCTCTCCTCCTCAGACTAGCCCAGCTGAACTCTCCTCTCCTCCTCAGACTAGCCCAGCTGAACTCTCCTCTCCTCCTCAGACTAGCCCAGCTGAACTCTCCTCTCCTCTCCTCTCCTCCTCAGACTAGCCCAGCTGAACTCTCCTCTCCTCCTCAGACTAGCCCAGCTGAACTCTCCTCTCCTCTCCTCTCCTCCTCAGACTAGCCCAGCTGAACTCTCCTCTCCTCTCCTCCTCAGACTAGCCCAGCTGAACTCTCCTCTCCTCCTCAGACTAGCCCAGCTGAACTCTCCTCTCCTCTCCTCCTCAGACTAGCCCAGCTGAACTCTCCTCTCCTCCTCAGACTAGCCCAGCTGAACTCTCCTCTCCTCTCCTCCTCAGACTAGCCCAGCTGAACTCTCCTCTCCTCTCCTCCTCAGACTAGCCCAGCTGAACTCTCCTCTCCTCTCCTCCTCAGACTAGCCCAGCTGAACTCTCCTCTCCTCCTCAGACTAGCCCAGCTGAACTCTCCTCTCCTCTCCTCCTCAGACTAGCCCAGCTGAACTCTCCTCTCCTCCTCAGACTAGCCCAGCTGAACTCTCCTCTCCTCCTCAGACTAGCCCAGCTGAACTCTCATCTCCTCTCCTCCTCAGACTAGCCCAGCTGAACTCTCCTCTCCTCCTCAGACTAGCCCAGCTGAACTCTTCTCTCCTCTCCTCCTCAGACTAGCCCAGCTGAACTCTCCTCTCCTCCTCAGACTAGCCCAGCTGAACTCTCCTCTCCTCTCCTCCTCAGACTAGCCCAGCTGAACTCTCCTCTCCTCTCCTCCTCAGACTAGCCCAGCTGAACTCTCCTCTCCTCCTCAGACTAGCCCAGCTGAACTCTCCTCTCCTCTCCTCCTCAGACTAGCCCAGCTGAACTCTCCTCTCCTCCTCAGACTAGCCCAGCTGAACTCTCCTCTCCTCCTCAGACTAGCCCAGCTGAACTCTCCTCTCCTCCTCAGACTAGCCCAGCTGAACTCTCTTCTCCTCCTCAGACTAGCCCAGCTGAACTCTCCTCTCCTCCTCAGACTAGCCCAGCTGAACTCTCCTCTCCTCTCCTCTCCTCCTCAGACTAGCCCAGCTGAACTCTCCTCTCCTCCTCAGACTAGCCCAGCTGAACTCTCCTCTCCTCTCCTCTCCTCCTCAGACTAGCCCAGCTGAACTCTCCTCTCCTCCTCAGACTAGCCCAGCTGAACTCTCCTCTCCTCCTCAGACTAGCCCAGCTGAACTCTCCTCTCCTCTCCTCCTCAGACTAGCCCAGCTGAACTCTCCTCTCCTCCTCAGACTAGCCCAGCTGAACTCTCCTCTCCTCTCCTCCTCAGACTAGCCCAGCTGAACTCTCCTCTCATCTCCTCCTCAGACTAGCCCAGCTGAACTCTCCTCTCCTCCTCAGACTAGCCCAGCTGAACTCTCCTCTCCTCTCCTCCTCAGACTAGCCCAGCTGAACTCTCCTCTCCTCTCCTCCTCAGACTAGCCCAGCTGAACTCTCCTCTCCTCCTCAGACTAGCCCAGCTGAACTCTCCTCTCCTCCTCAGACTAGCCCAGCTGAACTCTCATCTCCTCTCCTCCTCAGACTAGCCCAGCTGAACTCTCCTCTCCTCCTCAGACTAGCCCAGCTGAACTCTTCTCTCCTCTCCTCCTCAGACTAGCCCAGCTGAACTCTCCTCTCCTCTCCTCCTCAGACTAGCCCAGCTGAACTCTCCTCTCCTCTCCTCCTCAGACTAGCCCAGCTGAACTCTCCTCTCCTCTCCTCCTCTCCAGACTATCCCAGCTGCCTTACAAGACGGAAGACATGGCTCAGAGGCTGCTGCAGGTCGTGCCGCGGGACCGCATCTCGGCGCAGGACGCCCTCCAGCACCCCTACTTCAGCACCCTGCCCGCCCCCATCATGCAGCTCAGAGACAGTAGGTGTCGACCGATTGGTCAGTAGTAGGTAGATGTGTCACGTGCAGCACTTGCCCCAACTCTGGCAAACCTATACCTTGAAATATGGTTTTCGTTTTCTCATGACCTGTCTTGCATATGTATTTGTGTATATTTACATAATGGTTTGTGCATGCATTGTTCTGTCTGTCTGTCTCCATAAACTGCCCCCCACACACACACACATACACACATGCCTCATCTCATTATACCATCCAAATTATCCCATCGGTATTCATGCCCCCCTCCTCCCCCCCCCTCCCCACCCCCACTGATGGAGACAGATACTTCATTGCGTTCAACTACAAGGTGGCACATGCTTTGTCAATTCACGGCGCGACAGCTTGATTACAGACACGGACCCCCTGCCGCGTCCACAGACGGCCCTTTGAACACGTCCCTCCGTCTCCCCCGCCGCGCCTAACAATACACCACACGTTCAGAAAGAGGAACTGTACCATCACGCTGCCTGTCTCCACTAGCTACCACTATACACCTGTCTCTACTAGCTACCACTATACACCTGTCTCTGCTAGCTACCACTATACACCTGTCTCTGCTAGCTACCACTATACACCTGTCTCTGCTAGCTACCACTATACACCTGTATCTACTAGCTACCACTATACACCAGTCTCTGCTAGCTACCACTATACACCTGTCTCTGCTAGCTACCACTATACACCAGTCTCTGCTAGCTACCACTATACACCAGTCTCTGCTAGCTACCACTATACACCAGTCTCTGCTAGCTACCACTATACACCAGTCTCTGCTAGCTACCACTATACACCTGTCTCTGCTAGCTACCACTATACACCTGTCTCTACTAGCTACCACTATACACCAGTCTCTGCTAGCTACCACTATACACCAGTCTCTGCTAGCTACCACTATACACCTGTCTCTGCTAGCTACCACTATAAACCTGTCTCTGCTAGCTACCACTATAAACCTGTCTCCACTAGCTACCACTATACACCTGTCTCAGCTAGCTACCACTATACACCTGTCTGCTAGCTACCACTACACACCTGTCTCCGCTAGCTACCACTATACACCTGTCTCCGCTAGCTACCACTACACACCTGTCTCCGCTAGCTACCACTACACACCTGTCTCCGCTAGCTACCACTATACACCTGTCTCTGCTAGCTACCACTATACACCTGTCTCCGCTAGCTACCACTACACACCTGTCTCCGCTAGCTACCACTACACACCTGTCTCCGCTAGCTACCACTATACACCTGTCTCTGCTAGCTACCACTATACACCTGTCTCTGCTAGCTACCACTATACACCAGTCTCTGCTAGCTACCACTATACACCTGTCTCTGCTAGCTACCACTATACACCAGTCTCTGCTAGCTACCACTATACACCTGTATCTACTAGCTACCACTATACACCAGTCTCTGCTAGCTACCACTATACACCTGTCTCTGCTAGCTACCACTATACACCTGTCTCTGCTAGCTACCACTATACACCAGTCTCTGCTAGCTACCACTATACACCAGTCTCTGCTAGCTACCACTATACACCTGTCTCTGCTAGCTACCACTATACACCAGTCTCTGCTAGCTACCACTATACACCAGTCTCTGCTAGCTACCACTATACACCAGTCTCTGCTAGCTACCACTATACACCAGTCTCTGCTAGCTACCACTATACACCTGTCTCTGCTAGCTACCACTATACACCTGTCTCTACTAGCTACCACTATACACCAGTCTCTGCTAGCTACCACTATACACCAGTCCAATGTAAACCTGTCTCCACTAGCTACCACTATACACCTGTCTCAGCTAGCTACCACTATACACCTGTCTGCTAGCTACCACTACACACCTGTCTCCGCTAGCTACCACTATACACCTGTCTCCGCTAGCTACCACTACACACCTGTCTCCGCTAGCTACCACTACACACCTGTCTCCGCTAGCTACCACTATACACCTGTCTCTGCTAGCTACCACTATACACCTGTCTCTGCTAGCTACCACTATACACCAGTCTCTGCTAGCTACCACTATACACCTGTCTCTGCTAGCTACCACTATACACCTGTCTCTGCTAGCTACCACTATACACCAGTCTCTGCTAGCTACCACTATACACCTGTCTCCACTAGCTACCACTACACACCTGTCTCCGCTAGCTACCACTATACACCAGTCTCTGCTAGCTACCACTATACACCTGTCTCCGCTAGCTACCACTATGCACCTGTCTCCGCTAGCTGCCACTATACACCTGTCTCAGCTAGCTACCACTATACACCTGTCTCCGCTAGCTACCACTATGCACCTGCCTCTGCTAGCTACCACTATACACCTGTCTCCGCTAGCTACCACTACACACCTGTCTCCGCTAGCTACCACTATACACCTGTCTCCACTAGCTACCACTACACACCTGTCTCCGCTAGCTACCACTATACACCAGTCTCTGCTAGCTACCACTATACGCCTGTCTCCGCTAGCTACCACTACACACCTGTCTCCGCTAGCTACCACTACACACCTGTCTCCGCTAGCTAACACTATACACCTGTCTCTGCTAGCTACCACTACACACCTGTCTCCGCTAGCTACCACTACACACCTGTCTCCGCTAGCTACCACTATACACCTGTCTCTGCTAGCTACCACTACACACCTGTCTCCGCTAGCTACCACTATACACCTGTCTCTGCTAGCTACCACTACACACCTGTCTCCGCTAGCTATTGTTACACACCTGTCTCCGCTAGCTACCGCTTCACACCTGTCTCCGCTAGCTACCACTACATACATGTCTCTGCTAGCTTAACTTATAGTTTAATAAATTACTTTAGCCATAGTCTTATAATCTTGTACTAACGTCAAGAGTACTAACAAATATGAAGGTATACCGTCATGGATCCATGCAAAGGTATGGATTTTTACAATACCATCGCCCACGATATATTGCATATTGTTAAAAAGATACGCTCTCCTCCGATGACGTCTGATCCGGCGTCTGCCTTTCTCTCTCTGCAGCAGTGTCCGTCTTCAAGGTGCCAGGGGTGCGTCTGGAGACAGAGGTGAGGGACATCTTCAGCCCCAGCCGCAGGTCCAAGTCCCCCATGATGCCCCTGGCCAAATGCTGGTGATCCCCCCCCCCCACCCCCTCTCTCTCTCTCTCTCTCTCTCTCTCTCTCTCTCTCTCTCTCTCTCTCTCTCTCTCTCTCTCTCTCTCTCTCTCTCTCTCTCTCTCTCTCTCTCTCTCTCCTGGGAACTCCCATCTACTATCAGCCCACAGAGAGAACCATCTATATTTGGACACAAAAGAAAGGACATCCTCATCACCACCAACAACAACAACAACAACAAATCAAGCTGAAGTTGTTAAGCGCTATCGAGCCGCAGTCCTGCTAACAAACTCCTAGGAACATACCAGTACTCTTTCCATTTTGAGGATCCAAACCAGAAATAGGCCCGCACTGCACATTTTGCATTCCTCACACATCATTTAAGAAACTAGGAGCTAGAGGACTCTGCTATCTCAGGTGGGGTTTAGATAAGGTGCGAGGCTAAAAAACGACTTGTTGCCCGTTTAGAAAAAGAGACTTCTGCACGGATTGATACAAATTAATTAATTTACTCTGAACTCGTCCTCTAGCCCCGCAAGCAACGTGAGATGGGAGGGGGTTTACAGGGCGAAATCCAACTGGTTCAGGATCAGTCAGTCATATAGAAATCCCAGGTCTGCCCACCAGACCAATTATATGGCATCACAGTACCCCGATATGACCACCGCAAAAAACAATATTTTTACCCAAAGGGTGCGTGGTACGTGTGGTCAATATGGTCTTGGCATCATTATGTACATATGATATCAGCACCTTCTTGGTGTCTGAGCCTCAGTGGTCATTTAAGAAGGTCGTGTAAGATGTCCCCTCGTCATAAGAAAGGTTTGTTGGCTGGAAAACCTCCTGGTCACTTTAAGTCTAAACCTTGTCGCTTCTCCTATTCTTTCCTCTTTTTGTCGTCTCCTCCTACTTGTCCTCCTCTGCCTTCTATATGCCAGCATTAGCTTGGGTTCAGCTCACCTTCCATTCAGACAGCGATGTCTTCCCCCGTGTTCGATGTCATCTGTTAGTCTGACAGCATTCAGTCACAGTCTAAACGGGGTCATCCCTATGTTCCCCGGGTTCTATGTTCCCCGATTGATTGATTGATTGATTGATTGAAAATTGTATTAATGTCCGCCTTGTTTCGAACTGGTTAAGC
>NW_028171845.1:27541-30041 GCF_963971535.1 Notolepis coatsorum
AGAGTAGAGAGAGAGGTAGAGCGAGAAATAGAGAGAAAGAGAGTTAGAGAGAGGAAAGAGAGGTAGAGAGAGAGAGGTAGAGCGAGAAAAGAGAGAGAGAAAGAGAGTTTGAGAGAGGGTAGAGAGAGAGGGATAGAGAGGTCAAGAGAGGAGAGAGGGGGGGGGTAGATAGAGAAAGAGAGAGAGAGAAAGAGAGTAGAGAGAGAGAGGTACAGAGATAGAGAGTTCAAGTTCCTTTTATTGCCACACGGCCAGGCCGGTGGTCGAATTCAAGCACGGTGCAGGTGGTAGCTGCGACAATACCCACAGAAAACATAAAGGACACATACAGAGTACAGTACAGAAAACACCACCTAGAACATATACATGACGGAACAGTACAGTACGAAAAAATATAGACATCAGGTTTAATGTAACAGAAACTAGAGAAACATAACAGCAGGGGGTAAATTTAGGAGGAGTTGAGTTGAGCAGTTGTATGGCCTTGGGGAAGAAACTATTATTAAACCTCACAGTACGACTACCCAGTGACCTAAACCTCCTACCAGAGGGGAGGTGTTGGAAGAGGTGATGAGCTGGGTGCAGGGGGTCACTGATGATTTTGTTTGTGCGTGTGGTGTGTGATGTTTGTGTATGGAGTCCAGGGTGGGGAGTTTGCTGTTGATGATTTTGGATGCCCTTTTTATTATCCTATCCAGTCTGTGTAGTGGTGTGTTTGGGTGTGTTGCCGTACCATACAGTAATGGATATTGATATAATGTTTTGTATTATGGCTATGTAGAATTGGACCATTAGATTCTTCCTGACCTTGTATTTCCTGAGTTGTCTGAGATGAAATAGTCTTTGATTGGCTGTTTTGAGTAGATGAGTGGTGTGATGGTTCCCAGTTTAGTTTATTGTTGATGTATGTTCTAGGACTTTGAATGTGTCTGTGGCTGAAATGGGTTGATTGTTGATGAGCATGGGTGTTTTAGTGGGTGTGGTTTTCCTAAAGTCAATGATAAGTTCAACAGTCTTGCTTTCATTTAGTATGAGGTTGTGTTCTCTGCACCACGTTAGTATCCGCTCCACCTCCAACCGGTAGTCATCCTCCTTGTTGTTGGAGATCAGCCCTAAGATGGTAGTGTCGTCCGCGTATTTCAGCGTCTTGACTGATAGGGGGATGCTGATCGGAGGTTGTTGGTATAGAGCAGTAGTCACCAACCTTTTAAGCCCAAGATCACTTTTTTTTTTTTTTTTGTGAAAGCAAGATCTACCTATTGAAGCGTTGAGAGAAAAAGACAGCAAGATTGTACTTTAAACTAAATTACTTTTATTTGCCTGTATTCTAATTACATGCAATGCTTTGGGTCCAACATTAAAACGTCAAAGTAGAACTGTAATATGTACTTTCTCAGTCAGTGCTAAGTGCAGTCATCTTATGCAGCATCACTTTCACATCAAAACAAAAGTAGAACTGTAATGTGGACTTTCTCATATTATTAACATTGACAAACATATTTACAATTAGCATTTTAGAAAGTAGAACTGTAATGTGTACTTTCTCAATCAGTGCTAAGTGCAGTCAGTGCTAAGTGCAGCATCACTTTCACATCAAAACAAAAGTAGAACTGTAATGTGGACTCTCAGGAAAGATCTAAAAAAATATATATATATATATAATAATCTTTTTAAAAAGAAATTCAGGGAAAGATCTACAGGGAAAGTCTCAAAGATCGACCAGTCGATCGCAATCGATGGGTTGGTGACCACTGGTATAGAGGGGAAAAAGCCATGGGGATAGAACACACCCCTGTGGTACCCCGATGTTGGTGGTCAGAGGGGGAGAGGTGTGGTTGTTGTAGCGGACTGCTTGTTTGCAGCCCTTCAGTGTGTCCAGCAGCCAGAAACAGCGGGAGGGGACAATGTTCATGTTGGCCAGGGTTTGGAACAGTGTGAGGGGGTTGATGGTGTTGAAGGCGCTGCTAAAGTCAATGAAAAGTATCCGTGCGTAGCTGTTTTTGGTCTCCAGATGCTGGAGGGTGTAGTGCAGTGCCAGGTTGACTGCATCGTCAGTAGACCGGTTTGAGCGATAGGCGAATTGTAGGGGGAGAGGTAGAGAGAGAGGGTAGAGAGGTCAAGGTAGAGAGAGAGAGAGGGGTAGAGAGGGGTAGAGAGGTCAAGGTAGAGAGAGAGAGAGGGGTTAGAGAGAGAGAGAGGGGTAGAGAGAGAGAGGGGTAGAGAGGTCAAGGTAGAGAGAGAGAGAGGGGTAGAGAGAGCGCGTAGACCGTAGATAGAGAGAAGTAGAGAGAGAGAGAGGGGTAGAGAGAGCGCATAGATAGAGAGAAGTAGAGAGAGAGAGATAGATAGAGCGAAAGCTGTAGAGAGAGAGAAAGAGAGAGAGAGAGGGGTAGAGAGAAGTAGAAGCAGAGTGACGTGGTGCAGGGGGGTCAAAATTACTCTGTTCTGACTGGCTAGTCTGTGACACAGAGGCGACAAGTCCCAATTAAACTACGGGCGC
>NW_028171845.1:32541-141000 GCF_963971535.1 Notolepis coatsorum
AATGATTTTCAGATTTTGAGAAATGGTATTTTCATGGAGAACTGTGCAGCTGCAACAGATAGCACTTTAGTGATCATTTTCTGTAAAAAAAAACGAAAAAAAAAAAAAGTTTTTTTTATTTTAATTTTTTTAATAAATCTCAAGGCCCCCCCTGTCATGCCTCTGTGCCCCCCCTGGGGGGCGCGCCCCCCACTTTGAGAAACACTGACTTACGTCAAGGCTCTAATCGACATTCATTCATTGTATCCTCCGGCGCTCCCTATCCCCCCCTTCCCCCCTCCCCCTAACGAGATGTAATGCGGAAATGCAGTCTATACTGTTGTTCAGTAAACACTATGGATGGGGACCGGTACTCTTTACCGGCCGATACTGAACGTTTAGAACTCAGGATCAGTATCGACAGTGAAAAGGTGTTTCACTAACAATGAGCTGAACTCATTGAGACATTGATACATTGATCTCTCCCTCACCTCTCCTCTCCTCCTCAGACTAGCCCAGCTGAACTCTCCTCTCCTCCTCAGACTAGCCCAGCTGAACTCTCCTCTCCTCCTCAGACTAGCCCAGCTGAACTCTCCTCTCCTCTCCTCCTCAGACTAGCCCAGCTGAACTCTCCTCTCCTCCTCAGACTAGCCCAGCTGAACTCTCCTCTCCTCTCCTCCTCAGACTAGCCCAGCTGAACTCTCCTCTCCTCCTCAGACTAGCCCAGCTGAACTCTCCTCTCCTCCTCAGACTAGCCCAGCTGAACTCTCCTCTCCTCCTCAGACTAGCCCAGCTGAACTCTCCTCTCCTCCTCAGACTAGCCCAGCTGAACTCTCCTCTCCTCCTCAGACTAGCCCAGCTGAACTCTCTCCTCTCCTCTCCTCCTCAGACTAGCCCAGCTGAACTCTCCTCTCCTCCTCAGACTAGCCCAGCTGAACTCTCCTCTCCTCTCCTCTCCTCCTCAGACTAGCCCAGCTGAACTCTCCTCTCCTCTCCTCCTCAGACTAGCCCAGCTGAACTTTCCTCTCCTCCTCAGACTAGCCCAGCTGAACTCTCCTCTCCTCTCCTCCTCAGACTAGCCCAGCTGAACTCTCCTCTCCTCCTCAGACTAGCCCAGCTGAACTCTCCTCTCCTCTCCTCCTCAGACTAGCCCAGCTGAACTCTCCTCTCCTCTCCTCCTCAGACTAGCCCAGCTGAACTCTCCTCTCCTCTCCTCCTCAGACTAGCCCAGCTGAACTCTCCTCTCCTCCTCAGACTAGCCCAGCTGAACTCTCCTCTCCTCTCCTCCTCAGACTAGCCCAGCTGAACTCTCCTCTCCTCCTCAGACTAGCCCAGCTGAACTCTCCTCTCCTCCTCAGACTAGCCCAGCTGAACTCTCATCTCCTCTCCTCCTCAGACTAGCCCAGCTGAACTCTCCTCTCCTCCTCAGACTAGCCCAGCTGAACTCTTCTCTCCTCTCCTCCTCAGACTAGCCCAGCTGAACTCTCCTCTCCTCCTCAGACTAGCCCAGCTGAACTCTCCTCTCCTCTCCTCCTCAGACTAGCCCAGCTGAACTCTCCTCTCCTCTCCTCCTCAGACTAGCCCAGCTGAACTCTCCTCTCCTCCTCAGACTAGCCCAGCTGAACTCTCCTCTCCTCTCCTCCTCAGACTAGCCCAGCTGAACTCTCCTCTCCTCCTCAGACTAGCCCAGCTGAACTCTCCTCTCCTCCTCAGACTAGCCCAGCTGAACTCTCCTCTCCTCCTCAGACTAGCCCAGCTGAACTCTCTTCTCCTCCTCAGACTAGCCCAGCTGAACTCTCCTCTCCTCCTCAGACTAGCCCAGCTGAACTCTCCTCTCCTCTCCTCTCCTCCTCAGACTAGCCCAGCTGAACTCTCCTCTCCTCCTCAGACTAGCCCAGCTGAACTCTCCTCTCCTCTCCTCTCCTCCTCAGACTAGCCCAGCTGAACTCTCCTCTCCTCCTCAGACTAGCCCAGCTGAACTCTCCTCTCCTCCTCAGACTAGCCCAGCTGAACTCTCCTCTCCTCTCCTCCTCAGACTAGCCCAGCTGAACTCTCCTCTCCTCCTCAGACTAGCCCAGCTGAACTCTCCTCTCCTCTCCTCCTCAGACTAGCCCAGCTGAACTCTCCTCTCATCTCCTCCTCAGACTAGCCCAGCTGAACTCTCCTCTCCTCCTCAGACTAGCCCAGCTGAACTCTCCTCTCCTCTCCTCCTCAGACTAGCCCAGCTGAACTCTCCTCTCCTCTCCTCCTCAGACTAGCCCAGCTGAACTCTCCTCTCCTCCTCAGACTAGCCCAGCTGAACTCTCCTCTCCTCCTCAGACTAGCCCAGCTGAACTCTCATCTCCTCTCCTCCTCAGACTAGCCCAGCTGAACTCTCCTCTCCTCCTCAGACTAGCCCAGCTGAACTCTTCTCTCCTCTCCTCCTCAGACTAGCCCAGCTGAACTCTCCTCTCCTCTCCTCCTCAGACTAGCCCAGCTGAACTCTCCTCTCCTCTCCTCCTCAGACTAGCCCAGCTGAACTCTCCTCTCCTCTCCTCCTCTCCAGACTATCCCAGCTGCCTTACAAGACGGAAGACATGGCTCAGAGGCTGCTGCAGGTCGTGCCGCGGGACCGCATCTCGGCGCAGGACGCCCTCCAGCACCCCTACTTCAGCACCCTGCCCGCCCCCATCATGCAGCTCAGAGACAGTAGGTGTCGACCGATTGGTCAGTAGTAGGTAGATGTGTCACGTGCAGCACTTGCCCCAACTCTGGCAAACCTATACCTTGAAATATGGTTTTCGTTTTCTCATGACCTGTCTTGCATATGTATTTGTGTATATTTACATAATGGTTTGTGCATGCATTGTTCTGTCTGTCTGTCTCCATAAACTGCCCCCCACACACACACACATACACACATGCCTCATCTCATTATACCATCCAAATTATCCCATCGGTATTCATGCCCCCCTCCTCCCCCCCCCTCCCCACCCCCACTGATGGAGACAGATACTTCATTGCGTTCAACTACAAGGTGGCACATGCTTTGTCAATTCACGGCGCGACAGCTTGATTACAGACACGGACCCCCTGCCGCGTCCACAGACGGCCCTTTGAACACGTCCCTCCGTCTCCCCCGCCGCGCCTAACAATACACCACACGTTCAGAAAGAGGAACTGTACCATCACGCTGCCTGTCTCCACTAGCTACCACTATACACCTGTCTCTACTAGCTACCACTATACACCTGTCTCTGCTAGCTACCACTATACACCTGTCTCTGCTAGCTACCACTATACACCTGTCTCTGCTAGCTACCACTATACACCTGTATCTACTAGCTACCACTATACACCAGTCTCTGCTAGCTACCACTATACACCTGTCTCTGCTAGCTACCACTATACACCAGTCTCTGCTAGCTACCACTATACACCAGTCTCTGCTAGCTACCACTATACACCAGTCTCTGCTAGCTACCACTATACACCAGTCTCTGCTAGCTACCACTATACACCTGTCTCTGCTAGCTACCACTATACACCTGTCTCTACTAGCTACCACTATACACCAGTCTCTGCTAGCTACCACTATACACCAGTCTCTGCTAGCTACCACTATACACCTGTCTCTGCTAGCTACCACTATAAACCTGTCTCTGCTAGCTACCACTATAAACCTGTCTCCACTAGCTACCACTATACACCTGTCTCAGCTAGCTACCACTATACACCTGTCTGCTAGCTACCACTACACACCTGTCTCCGCTAGCTACCACTATACACCTGTCTCCGCTAGCTACCACTACACACCTGTCTCCGCTAGCTACCACTACACACCTGTCTCCGCTAGCTACCACTATACACCTGTCTCTGCTAGCTACCACTATACACCTGTCTCTGCTAGCTACCACTATACACCAGTCTCTGCTAGCTACCACTATACACCTGTCTCTGCTAGCTACCACTATACACCTGTCTCTGCTAGCTACCACTATACACCAGTCTCTGCTAGCTACCACTATACACCTGTATCTACTAGCTACCACTATACACCAGTCTCTGCTAGCTACCACTATACACCTGTCTCTGCTAGCTACCACTATACACCTGTCTCTGCTAGCTACCACTATACACCAGTCTCTGCTAGCTACCACTATACACCAGTCTCTGCTAGCTACCACTATACACCTGTCTCTGCTAGCTACCACTATACACCAGTCTCTGCTAGCTACCACTATACACCAGTCTCTGCTAGCTACCACTATACACCAGTCTCTGCTAGCTACCACTATACACCAGTCTCTGCTAGCTACCACTATACACCTGTCTCTGCTAGCTACCACTATACACCTGTCTCTACTAGCTACCACTATACACCAGTCTCTGCTAGCTACCACTATACACCAGTCCAATGTAAACCTGTCTCCACTAGCTACCACTATACACCTGTCTCAGCTAGCTACCACTATACACCTGTCTGCTAGCTACCACTACACACCTGTCTCCGCTAGCTACCACTATACACCTGTCTCCGCTAGCTACCACTACACACCTGTCTCCGCTAGCTACCACTACACACCTGTCTCCGCTAGCTACCACTATACACCTGTCTCTGCTAGCTACCACTATACACCTGTCTCTGCTAGCTACCACTATACACCAGTCTCTGCTAGCTACCACTATACACCTGTCTCTGCTAGCTACCACTATACACCTGTCTCTGCTAGCTACCACTATACACCAGTCTCTGCTAGCTACCACTATACACCTGTCTCCACTAGCTACCACTACACACCTGTCTCCGCTAGCTACCACTATACACCAGTCTCTGCTAGCTACCACTATACACCTGTCTCCGCTAGCTACCACTATGCACCTGTCTCCGCTAGCTGCCACTATACACCTGTCTCAGCTAGCTACCACTATACACCTGTCTCCGCTAGCTACCACTATGCACCTGCCTCTGCTAGCTACCACTATACACCTGTCTCCGCTAGCTACCACTACACACCTGTCTCCGCTAGCTACCACTATACACCTGTCTCCACTAGCTACCACTACACACCTGTCTCCGCTAGCTACCACTATACACCAGTCTCTGCTAGCTACCACTATACGCCTGTCTCCGCTAGCTACCACTACACACCTGTCTCCGCTAGCTACCACTACACACCTGTCTCCGCTAGCTAACACTATACACCTGTCTCTGCTAGCTACCACTACACACCTGTCTCCGCTAGCTACCACTACACACCTGTCTCCGCTAGCTACCACTATACACCTGTCTCTGCTAGCTACCACTACACACCTGTCTCCGCTAGCTACCACTATACACCTGTCTCTGCTAGCTACCACTACACACCTGTCTCCGCTAGCTATTGTTACACACCTGTCTCCGCTAGCTACCGCTTCACACCTGTCTCCGCTAGCTACCACTACATACATGTCTCTGCTAGCTTAACTTATAGTTTAATAAATTACTTTAGCCATAGTCTTATAATCTTGTACTAACGTCAAGAGTACTAACAAATATGAAGGTATACCGTCATGGATCCATGCAAAGGTATGGATTTTTACAATACCATCGCCCACGATATATTGCATATTGTTAAAAAGATACGCTCTCCTCCGATGACGTCTGATCCGGCGTCTGCCTTTCTCTCTCTGCAGCAGTGTCCGTCTTCAAGGTGCCAGGGGTGCGTCTGGAGACAGAGGTGAGGGACATCTTCAGCCCCAGCCGCAGGTCCAAGTCCCCCATGATGCCCCTGGCCAAATGCTGGTGATCCCCCCCCCCCACCCCTCTCTCTCTCTCTCTCTCTCTCTCTCTCTCTCTCTCTCTCTCTCTCTCTCTCTCTCTCTCTCTCTCTCTCTCTCTCTCTCTCTCTCTCTCTCTCTCTCTCTCCTGGGAACTCCCATCTACTATCAGCCCACAGAGAGAACCATCTATATTTGGACACAAAAGAAAGGACATCCTCATCACCACCAACAACAACAACAACAACAAATCAAGCTGAAGTTGTTAAGCGCTATCGAGCCGCAGTCCTGCTAACAAACTCCTAGGAACATACCAGTACTCTTTCCATTTTGAGGATCCAAACCAGAAATAGGCCCGCACTGCACATTTTGCATTCCTCACACATCATTTAAGAAACTAGGAGCTAGAGGACTCTGCTATCTCAGGTGGGGTTTAGATAAGGTGCGAGGCTAAAAAACGACTTGTTGCCCGTTTAGAAAAAGAGACTTCTGCACGGATTGATACAAATTAATTAATTTACTCTGAACTCGTCCTCTAGCCCCGCAAGCAACGTGAGATGGGAGGGGGTTTACAGGGCGAAATCCAACTGGTTCAGGATCAGTCAGTCATATAGAAATCCCAGGTCTGCCCACCAGACCAATTATATGGCATCACAGTACCCCGATATGACCACCGCAAAAAACAATATTTTTACCCAAAGGGTGCGTGGTACGTGTGGTCAATATGGTCTTGGCATCATTATGTACATATGATATCAGCACCTTCTTGGTGTCTGAGCCTCAGTGGTCATTTAAGAAGGTCGTGTAAGATGTCCCCTCGTCATAAGAAAGGTTTGTTGGCTGGAAAACCTCCTGGTCACTTTAAGTCTAAACCTTGTCGCTTCTCCTATTCTTTCCTCTTTTTGTCGTCTCCTCCTACTTGTCCTCCTCTGCCTTCTATATGCCAGCATTAGCTTGGGTTCAGCTCACCTTCCATTCAGACAGCGATGTCTTCCCCCGTGTTCGATGTCATCTGTTAGTCTGACAGCATTCAGTCACAGTCTAAACGGGGTCATCCCTATGTTCCCCGGGTTCTATGTTCCCCGATTGATTGATTGATTGATTGATTGAAAATTGTATTAATGTCCGCCTTGTTTCGAACTGGTTAAGCTTGGCGACTCTTTCGAAGTTGGTTAAGGTTAGAGTTTGGAATCAGGGCTGGTGGTCTATCGCCCTGCTCTAAGACAAACTCTAAGCATAACCGACTATCTATCGCTACCGGGGAACATAGGACCCGGGGAACATAGGACCCAGGGAACATAGGACCCAGGGAACATAGACATGCTCCCGTCTAAATAACATCTGTTTGTTAGCTAGCGTTAGCGCTAACATTAGCTCCATTAGAGTGAGTATTTCATTTATCATTGACCGCTACGATTGACAATAGCTAACGTTATCAAAGGTTGAAGTGCTACCAAGCATTGAACATAACGTTATAGCTAATAATGTTGCTACTAGCAAATATTTCCAAGTGTCGCATTTCCTCGCTCTAGCTAGCTAGTATATTTGCTAGTAGCTAACTGAACCAGAAACGGTGCTACATTGCACTCTGTGGTAGACCTGGAGGACTGAGTGACAAACACGGAAGAAGTCAATCTTAACTACAATTGCCCGTCGTCAAAAAGATTCAAATACTGAAAGACAATTTGACGGGATGACGTTTTTCCTTTCCAACGTGAGCAAATGAGTCGTACTTTATATTTTTTAATCAACTGAACTGAAAGTGTAGGCTAATTGACCCCCAACCCTGCAATGTACTATATTGTATAGTTTTAAGATTTGAAGATGGTATATCACTTTTTCATTTCGTGTCGAAGTGTTTTGTTTTGCACATATACTGTACCTCCTGAGTTGACCTCACCTGCCTTGGACTGTGTAGTTCTTTTGCACATACTGTGGATCTATCCCTGCAACAGGCCTGTTGTGTGTGTATGTGTATGTATGTGTATGTATGTGTGTGTGTGTGTATACAATAGTAATTGTATACAAGTTAATTAACAGTAAATGTGGTGAACTTTGACCTTTTAGATCCGTTTCACCCGTCCACATGAATACAGGCAAAACTAAAGTAAAAAAAAAAAAAAAAAAAAAAAAACCTAACCTAAGGTACGGACACCTCTTCACTGTTCGGGTCTCTGTAAACTTGCTTTTGAATACGAGGGCGGAGCTTTGCGCAGGTCCTCAGAAACGAAGCGTGTCAACAGTGGAGGGCAGTGTGGATGTGACCGCATGTGACCAGTTGTCTGCCGTGATCTCAACGTAACCTCCTCAAGCGTAGCCATGATTTATGTTTATCTGGATAGTGGACAGTTCACAAGGAAGATATTCTTCTTCTATATAATTCTATGCGTTGGCCAGGGGGGATTCTGCCCTGACCTGCCCCCTAGTGGATAGACTTTTCCATCCTCCAGGTACACGCGAAATACGCAGACGAGTATGAACTATGTGAACTATGCCGTTCTACAGCCGATTGTCTTCTCGTACGCATGGTTAAAAGCAAGTATACTGAGACCCTCTGAGACTTTATGTTGCCTCTTTTATTTGACCCATACCCTCTGTATATACTGTATATACTTGCACTTAACCCTTTCACTGCCACACTACAGAAGGTTAACCCTTTACTATCACACTACCGACGGTTACCTGCTGTCGTGTGGCAGTGAAAGGGTTAACCTTCTGTGTATCGTCGCAGTGAAAGGGTTAACCATTTGGTAGTGTGGCAGTGAAAGGGTTAAGTACAGCTTTCACCCAAATGTTCCACTCCTCTGCTGTTAAGAGTGTGTGTGTGTGTGTGTTTTTGAGTGAATGTATGCGTGAGAGAGCATCTGTGTGTGAATTAATAAATGTTGTTATTACGTTTTGCGTGTGTGTGTGGTCTTTCATCATTTTATTCCTTTGATACTTTGTGTGATTCTGTATTTCATATAGGCTTACAACAGAAAGCAATACTGTAGTTTTAACATGGTCATCCTCTCCTTCTTTCTCTCTCTCTCTCTTTCTCTCTCTCTCTCCCTCTCTTTCTCTCTCGCCCAAAAATGGAGGTTTATGAGAGAGAGAGAGAGCAAGAGAGAGAGAGACAGACAGATAGAGACGGAGATAAAGACAGTCTCTTTCTCTCCCCCCTCTCTCTCTCTCTCTCTCTCTCTCTCTCTCTCTCTCTCTCTCTCGTAAACCTCCATTTTTGGGCGAGGTTGCCCTTTCCCATTTATAGCCTGAAGCAAAATGGCTGCCATTCCTGAGTCTCCCGTAGCCTTTGCTATCAGACTGAGCATCTCTGTCTGTCTGCTAGTCCTCGTTAAAGGCTCCAGAGACGAGTCACCAGAGACGAGTCACCAGGGACTAATTGTTGTCCACTTTAACTAAAAGATTACATGACTTCTCAATGGCTGTAGGCCCACGGAAGCTGGTCAAAGCATATAGTGTGTTTTCTAAAATGTTGTATTCATTAATGACCTGTCGTCATGAAGTGTCGTATTACCTTGAATGTTATGTACAGCTGTGTACTATTGGATACCAAAAACAAAGAGCAAAACAAATCTAAATAGCATTAGCAAAAACATAGCATTTTCTCATATTTTACATGCAGATTCCGTCCCCAAAAAAGTATTGCTTTTAGGCCCGCCTCCCATTATTTAACTATTGCCGCAATCTTTTCATGGGAAAGTCCTGTCTTTCTAAATCATCAACTGTCTTGGTGAGATGCACTCGTTTGGCCTGTTTGGCCTGATTATGGAGAGGTCATGGGGTCACCACACCCAACACCAATGGGTGTCTTCCTCTTTGGGTCATGAACGTTCACAGCAAATGTTTTTGGCCCGATGTTGCTGCCAGAGGAAAGGTCACCAGGTCACCGTATAGGTTTCTACCTCATGGGTCATGAATGTGCATAGCAGGTTTGACTGCGATCTGGCTGTTTTGGAGACATGTTGTTCACAGACAGACTGCAGGGCTGAGAGGAGCAGCAGTGAGGAGTAGGTGAGAGAGGAGCAGGTGAGAGAGGAGGTGAGAGAGGAGCAGGTGAGAGAGGAGCAGGTGAGAGAGGAGCAGGTGAGAGAGGAGGTGAGAGAGGAGCAGGTGAGAGAGGAGCAGGTGAGAGAGGAGCAGGTGAGAGAGGAGGTGAGAGAGGAGCAGGTGAGAGAGGAGCAGGAGAGAGGAGCAGGAGTGAGAGGAGGTGAGAGAGAGAGGATGTGAGAGAGGAGCAAGAGAGAGAGGAGGTGAGAGAGGAGCAAGAGAGAGAGGAGCAGGTGAGAGAGAGGAGCAGGTGAGAGAGGAGGTGAGAGAGAGGAGCAGGTGAGAGAGGAGCAGGTGAGAGAGGAGGTGAGAGAGGAGCAGGTGAGAGAGGAGCAGGTGAGAGAGGAGGTGAGAGAGGAGCAGGTGAGAGAGGAGCAGGTGAGAGAGGAGGTGAGAGAGGAGCAGATGAGAGAGGAGCAGGTGAGAGAGGAGCAGGAGAGAGGAGCAGGAGTGAGAGGAGCAGGTGAGAGAGGAGCAGGTGAGAGAGGAGCAGGAGAGAGAGGAGCAGGTGAGAGAGGAGCAGGTGAGAGAGGAGCAGGAGAGAGAGGAGCAGGTGAGAGAGGAGCAGGTGAGAGAGGAGCAGGAGAGAGAGGAGCAGGTGAGAGAGGAGCAGGTGAGAGAGAGGAGCAGGTGAGAGAGGAGCAGGTGAGAGAGGAGCAGGAGAGAGAGGAGCAGGAGAGAGAGGAGCAGGAGAGAGAGGAGCAGGAGAGAGAGGAGCAGGTGAGAGAGGAGGTGAGAGAGGAGGTGAGAGAGAGGAGGTGAGAGAGGAGCAGGAGAGAGGAGGAGGTGAGAGAGGAGGTGAGAGAGGAGCAGGAGAGAGAGGAGGTGAGAGAGGAGGAGAGAGAGGAGCAGGAGAGAGAGGAGCAGGTGAGAGAGAGGAGCAGGTGAGAGAGGAGGTGAGAGAGAGGAGCAGGTGAGAGAGGAGCAGGTGAGAGAGGAGCAGGAGAGAGAGGAGCAGGAGAGAGAGGAGCAGGTGAGAGAGGAGGAGGTGAGAGAGGAGGAGGTGAGATAGGAGCAGGAGAGAGAGGAGCAGGTGAGAGAGGAGGTGAGAGAGGAGCAGGTGAGAGAGGAGGTGAGAGAGGAGCAGGTGAGAGAGGAGCAGGTGAGAGAGGAGCAGGTGAGAGAGGAGGAGAGAGAGGAGCAGGTGAGAGAGGAGCAGGAGAGAGAGGAGCAGGAAAGAGAGGAGCAGGTGAGAGAGGAGGTGAGAGAGGAGGTGAGAGAGGAGCAGGTGAGAGAGGAGGAGAGAGAGGAGCAGGTGAGAGAGGAGGTGAGAGAGGAGGTGAGAGAGGAGCAGGTGAGAGAGGAGGAGAGAGAGGAGCAGGTGAGAGAGGAGCAGGAGAGAGAGGAGCAGGAGAGAGATGAGCAGGTGAGAGAGGAGGTGAGAGAGGAGGTGAGAGAGGAGCAGGTGAGAGAGGAGGTGAGAGAGGAGCAGGTGAGAGAGGAGGTGAGAGAGGAGGTGAGAGAGGAGCAGGTGAGAGAGGAGCAGGAGAGAGAGGAGGTGAGAGAGGAGCAGGTGAGAGAGGAGCAGGAGAGAGAGAGCAGGAGAGAGAGGAGCAGGTGAGAGAGGAGCAGGTGAGAGAGGAGGTGAGAGAGGAGCAGGAGAGAGAGGAGCAGGTGAGAGAGGAGGTGAGAGAGGAGGTGAG
The DNA here is from genome assembly GCF_963971535.1 of Notolepis coatsorum. Taxonomy (NCBI): domain Eukaryota; kingdom Metazoa; phylum Chordata; class Actinopteri; order Aulopiformes; family Paralepididae; genus Notolepis; species Notolepis coatsorum. The sequence continues at coordinate 43,953 of NW_028171845.1, forward strand.
AGAGGAGCAGGAGAGAGGAGGTGAGAGAGAGAGGAGCAGGTGAGAGAGGAGCAGGAGAGAGGAGCAGGTGAGAGAGGAGCAGGAGAGAGAGGAGCAGGAGAGAGGAGCAGGAGAGAGAGGAGCAGGAGAGAGGAGCAGGAGAGAGAGGAGCAGGAGAGAGAGGAGCAGGTGAGAGAGGAGCAGGTGAGAGAGGAGGTGAGAGAGAGGAGCAGGAGAGAGGAGGTGAGAGAGGAGCAGGTGAGAGAGAGGAGGTGAGAGAGGAGCAGGAGAGAGAGGAGCAGGAGAGAGGAGGTGAGAGAGGAGCAGGTGAGAGAGGAGCAGGAGAGAGAGGAGGTGAGAGAGGAGCAGGAGAGAGAGGAGCAGGAGAGAGAGGAGCAGGAGAGAGAGGAGCAGGTGAGAGCGGAGGTGAGAGAGAGGAGCAAGAGAGAGAGGAGGTGAGAGAGGAGCAGGAGAAAGAGGAGCAGGAGAGAAAGGATCAGGAGAGAGAGGAGCAGGAGAGAGAGGAGCAGGTGAGAGAGGAGGTGAGAGAGAGGAGCAAGAGAGAGAGGAGGTGAGAGAGGAGCAGGAGAGAGAGGAGCAGGAGAGAGAGGAGCAGGTGAGAGAGAGGAGGTGAGAGAGGAGGAGGTGAGAGAGGAGGAGAGAGAGGAGCAGGTGAGAGAGGAGCAGGAGAGAGAGGAGCAGGAGAGAGAGGAGCAGGTGAGAGAGGAGGTGAGAGAGGAGGTGAGAGAGGAGCAGGTGAGAGAGGAGGTGAGAGAGGAGCAGGTGAGAGAGGAGGTGAGAGAGGAGGTGAGAGAGGAGAAGGTGAGAGAGGAGCAGGAGAGAGAGGAGGTGAGAGAGGAGCAGGTGAGAGAGGAGCAGGTGAGAGAGGAGGTGAGAGAGGAGCAGGTGAGAGAGGAGCAGGAGAGAGAGAGCAGGAGAGAGAGGAGCAGGTGAGAGAGGAGCAGGTGAGAGAGGAGGTGAGAGAGGAGCAGGAGAGAGAGGAGCAGGTGAGAGAGGAGGTGAGAGAGGAGGTGAGAGAGGAGCAGGAGAGAGGAGGTGAGAGAGAGAGGAGCAGGTGAGAGAGGAGCAGGAGAGAGGAGCAGGTGAGAGAGGAGCAGGTGAGAGAGGAGCAGGAGAGAGAGGAGCAGGAGAGAGGAGGTGAGAGAGGAGCAGGAGAGAGAGGAGCAGGAGAGAGAGGAGCAGGAGAGAGAGGAGCAGGAGAGAGAGGAGCAGGTGAGAGAGGAGCAGGAGAGAGAGGAGCAGGTGAGAGAGGAGCAGGTGAGAGAGGAGCAGGTGAGAGAGGAGCAGGAGAGAGGAGGTGAGAGAGAGGAGCAGGAGAGAGGAGGTGAGAGAGGAGCAGGTGAGAGAGAGGAGGTGAGAGAGGAGCAGGAGAGAGAGGAGCAGGAGAGAGGAGGTGAGAGAGGAGCAGGTGAGAGAGGAGCAGGAGAGAGAGGAGGTGAGAGAGGAGCAGGAGAGAGAGGAGCAGGAGAGAGAGGAGCAGGTGAGAGCGGAGGTGAGAGAGAGGAGCAAGAGAGAGAGGAGCAGGAGAGAGAGGAGCAGGAGAGAGAGGAGCAGGTGAGAGAGAGAGGAGCAAGAGAGAGAGGAGGTGAGAGAGGAGCAGGAGAGAGAGGAGCAGGTGAGAGAGAGGAGCAGGTGAGAGAGGAGGTGAGAGAGAGGAGCAAGAGAGAGAGGAGCAGGAGAGAGGAGGTGAGAGAGGAGCAGGAGAGAGAGGAGCAGGAGAGAGAGAGGAGGTGAGAGAGGAGCAGGAGAGAGAGGAGCAGGAGAGAGAGGAGCAGGTGAGAGAGAGGAGGTGAGAGAGGAGCAGGAGAGAGGAGCAGGAGAGAGGAGGTGAGAGAGGAGCAGGAGAGAGAGAGGAGGTGAGAGAGGAGCAGGAGAGAGAGGAGCAGGAGAGAGAGGAGGTGAGAGAGAGGAGCAAGAGAGGAGCAGGTGAGAGAGGAGCAGGTGAGAGAGGAGGTGAGAGAGGAGCAGGTGAGAGAGGAGCAGGAGAGAGAGGAGCAGGTGAGAGAGGAGCAGGTGAGAGAGGAGCAGGAGAGAGAGGAGATGAGAGAGAGGAGCAGGTGAGAGAGGAGCAGGTGAGAGAGGAACAGGTGAGAGAGGAGCAGGAGAGAGAGGAGCAGGAGAGAGAGGAGCAGGAGAGAGAGGAGCAGGTGAGAGAGGAGCAGGTGAGAGAGGAGCAGGAGAGAGAGGAGCAGGAGAGAGAGGAGCAGGTGAGAGACAGGAGGTGAGAGAGGAGCAGGAGAGAGAGGAGCAGGAGAGAGAGGAGCAGGAGAGAGAGGAGCAGGTGAGAGAGGAGCAGGAGAGAGAGGAGCAGGAGAGAGGAGGTGAGAGAGGAGCAGGTGAGAGAGGAGCAGGAGAGAGAGTAGCAGGAGAGAGGAGGTGAGAGAGGAGCAGGAGAGAGAGAGGAGGTGAGAGAGGAGCAGGAGAGAGAGGAGCAGGAGAGAGAGGAGCAGGTGAGAGAGAGGAGCAGGTGAGAGAGGAGGTGAGAGAGAGGAGCAAGAGAGGAGCAGGTGAGAGAGGAGCAGGTGAGAGAGGAGGTGAGAGAGGAGCAGGTGAGAGAGGAGCAGGTGAGAGAGGAGGAGGTGAGAGAGGAGCAGGAGAGAGAGGAGCAGGTGAGAGAGAGGAGGTGAGAGAGGAGCAGGAGAGAGAGGAGCAGGAGAGAGAGGAGCAGGTGAGAGAGAGGAGCAGGTGAGAGAGGAGGTGAGAGAGAGGAGCAAGAGAGGAGCAGGTGAGAGAGGAGCAGGTGAGAGAGGAGGTGAGAGAGGAGCAGGTGAGAGAGGAGCAGGAGAGAGAGGAGCAGGTGAGAGAGAGGAGCAGGTGAGAGAGGAGCAGGTGAGAGAGGAGGTGAGAGAGGAGCAGGTGAGAGAGGAGCAGGAGAGAGGAGGAGAGAGAGGAGCAGGAGAGAGAGGAGCAGGTGAGAGAGAGGAGCAGGTGAGAGAGGAGCAGGTGAGAGAGGAGCAGGAGAGAGGAGGAGAGAGAGGAGCAGGTGAGAGAGGAGCAGGTGAGAGAGAGGAGCAGGTGAGAGAGGAGCAGGTGAGAGAGGAGCAGGTGAGAGAAGAGCAGGTGAGAGAGGAGCAGGTGAGAGAGGAGGAGGTGAGAGAGAGGAGCAGGTGAGAGAGGAGCAGGTGAGAGAGAGGAGCAGGTGAGAGAGGAGCAGGTGAGAGAGGAGCAGGTGAGAGAGAGGAGCAGGTGAGAGAGGAGCAGGTGAGAGAGGAGCAGGAGAGAGGAGCAGGTGAGAGAGGAGCAGGTGAGAGAGGAGCAGGAGAGAGGAGCAGGTGAGAGAGGAGCAGGTGAGAGAGGAGCAGGTGAGAGAGGAGCAGGAGAGAGAGGAGCAGGTGAGAGAGGAGCAGGAGAGATAGGAGCAGGAGAGAGACGAGCAGGTGAGAGAGGAGCAGGTGAGAGAGAGGAGCAGGTGAGAGAGAGGAGCAGGTGAGAGAGGAGGAGCAGGAGAGAGAGGAGGTGAGAGAGGAGCAGGTGAGAGAGAGGAGCAGGTGAGAGAGGAGCAGGTGAGAGAGGAGCAGGTGAGAGAGGAGCAGGAGAGAGAGGAGCAGGAGAGAGAGGAGCAGGTGAGAGAGGAGCAGGTGAGAGAGGAGCAGGTGAGAGAGAGGAGCAGGTGAGAGAGGAGCAGGTGAGAGAGAGGAGCAGGTGAGAGAGGAGGAGCAGGAGAGAGAGGAGGTGAGAGAGGAGCAGGTGAGAGAGGAGCAGGTGAGAGAGGAGCAGGTGAGAGAGGAGCAGGAGAGAGAGGAGCAGGAGAGAGAGGAGCAGGTGAGAGAGGAGCAGGAGAGAGAGGAGCAGGTGAGAGAGGAGCGGGTGAGAGAGGAGCAGGAGAGAGAGGAGCAGGTGAGAGAGGAGCAGGAGAGAGAGGAGCAGGTGAGAGAGGAGGAGCAGGTGAGAGAGAGGAGCAGGTGAGAGAGAGGAGCAGGTGAGAGAGAGGAGCAGGTGAGAGAGAGGAGCAGGTGAGAGAGAGGAGGTGAGAGAGAGGAGCAGGTGAGAGAGAGGAGCAGGTGAGAGAGGAGCAGGTGAGAGAGAGGAGCAGGTGAGAGAGAGGAGCAGGTGAGAGAGGAGCAGGTGAGAGAGAGGAGCAGGTGAGAGAGAGGAGGAGGTGAGAGAGAGGAGCAGGTGAGAGAGAGGAGGAGGTGAGAGAGAGGAGCAGGTGAGAGAGAGGAGCAGGTGAGAGAGGAGCAGGTGAGAGAGAGGAGCAGGTGAGAGAGGAGCAGGTGAGAGAGCGGAGCAGGTGAGAGAGGAGCAGGTGAGAGAGGAGCAGGTGAGAGAGGAGCAGGTGAGAGAGAGGAGCAGGTGAGAGAGGAGCAGGTGAGAGAGAGGATCAGGTGAGAGAGGAGCAGGTGAGAGAGGAGGTGAGAGAGGAGCAGGTGAGAGAGGAGCAGGTGAGAGAGGAGCAGGTGAGAGAGGAGGTGAGAGAGGAGCAGGTGAGAGAGGAGCAGGAGAGAGAGGAGCAGGAGAGAGAGAGGAGGTGAGAGAGGAGCAGGAGAGAGAGGAGCAGGAGAGAGGAGGTGAGAGAGGAGCAGGTGAGAGAGGAGCAGGAGAGAGAGGAGGTGAGAGAGGAGCAGGAGAGAGAGGAGCAGGAGAGAGAGGAGCAGGAGAGAGAGGAGCAGGTGAGAGCGGAGGTGAGAGAGAGGAGCAAGAGAGAGAGGAGGTGAGAGAGGAGCAGGAGAAAGAGGAGCAGGAGAGAGAGGATCAGGAGAGAGAGGAGCAGGAGAGAGAGGAGCAGGTGAGAGAGGAGGTGAGAGAGAGGAGCAAGAGAGAGAGGAGGTGAGAGAGGAGCAGGAGAGAGAGGAGCAGGAGAGAGAGGAGCAGGTGAGAGAGAGGAGGTGAGAGAGGAGGAGGTGAGAGAGGAGGAGAGAGAGGAGCAGGTGAGAGAGGAGCAGGAGAGAGAGGAGCAGGTGAGAGAGGAGCAGGTGAGAGAGGAGGAGAGAGAGGAGCAGGTGAGAGAGGAGCAGGAGAGAGAGGAGCAGGAGAGAGAGGAGCAGGTGAGAGAGGAGGTGAGAGAGGAGGTGAGAGAGGAGCAGGTGAGAGAGGAGGTGAGAGAGGAGCAGGTGAGAGAGGAGGTGAGAGAGGAGGTGAGAGAGGAGAAGGTGAGAGAGGAGCAGGAGAGAGAGGAGGTGAGAGAGGAGCAGGTGAGAGAGGAGCAGGTGAGAGGGGAGGTGAGAGAGGAGCAGGTGAGAGAGGAGCAGGAGAGAGAGAGCAGGAGAGAGAGGAGCAGGTGAGAGAGGAGCAGGTGAGAGAGGAGGTGAGAGAGGAGCAGGAGAGAGAGGAGCAGGTGAGAGAGGAGGTGAGAGAGGAGGTGAGAGAGGAGCAGGAGAGAGGAGGTGAGAGAGAGAGGAGCAGGTGAGAGAGGAGCAGGAGAGAGGAGCAGGTGAGAGAGGAGCAGGAGAGAGAGGAGCAGGAGAGAGGAGGTGAGAGAGGAGCAGGAGAGAGAGGAGCAGGAGAGAGAGGAGCAGGAGAGAGAGGAGCAGGAGAGAGAGGAGCAGGTGAGAGAGGAGCAGGAGAGAGAGGAGCAGGTGAGAGAGGAGCAGGTGAGAGAGGAGCAGGTGAGAGAGGAGCAGGAGAGAGGAGGTGAGAGAGAGGAGCAGGAGAGAGGAGGTGAGAGAGGAGCAGGTCAGAGAGCAGGAGAGAGAGGAGCAGGAGAGAGGAGGTGAGAGAGGAGCAGGTGAGAGAGGAGCAGGAGAGAGAGGAGGTGAGAGAGGAGCAGGAGAGAGAGGAGCAGGAGAGAGAGGAGCAGGAGAGAGAGGAGCAGGTGAGAGCGGAGGTGAGAGAGAGGAGCAAGAGAGAGAGGAGGTGAGAGAGGAGCAGGAGAGAGAGGAGCAGGAGAGAGAGGAGCAGGAGAGAGAGGAGCAGGTGAGAGAGGAGGTGAGAGAGAGGAGCAAGAGAGAGAGGAGGTGAGAGAGAGGAGCAAGAGAGAGAGGAGGTGAGAGAGGAGCAGGAGAGAGAGGAGCAGGAGAGAGAGGAGCAGGAGAGAGAGGAGCAGGTGAGAGAGAGGAGCAGGTGAGAGAGAGGAGCAGGTGAGAGAGGAGGTGAGAGAGAGGAGCAAGAGAGAGAGGAGCAGGAGAGAGGAGGTGAGAGAGGAGCAGGAGAGAGAGGAGCAGGAGAGAGAGAGGAGGTGAGAGAGGAGCAGGAGAGAGAGGAGCAGGAGAGAGAGGAGCAGGTGAGAGAGAGGAGGTGAGAGAGGAGCAGGAGAGAGGAGCAGGAGAGAGGAGGTGAGAGAGGAGCAGGAGAGAGAGAGGAGGTGAGAGGAGCAGGAGAGAGAGGAGCAGGAGAGAGAGGAGCAGGTGAGAGAGAGGAGCAGGTGAGAGAGGAGGTGAGAGAGAGGAGCAAGAGAGGAGCAGGTGAGAGAGGAGCAGGTGAGAGAGGTGAGAGAGAGGAGCAGGTGAGAGAGGAGCAGGAGAGAGAGGAGGGAATAATGAGCTTCCAGGCCGCTGAACCAGGACCATCTGTTCAGAAGGCACCTCGTCCTTCCTGCACTGCGATGTGTCATATGATATCTGACAATCAAACATCAGGCTATTCCGGTAATCAGAGGGTATCTGGGGTTAGGTTTGTGTGAGAGAGAGAGAGAAAGAGAGAGAGAGAGAGGTTTATTGATCCCGCGTGCAATTCATGAGTAACAAAAACAACAACAACAAAAACACGGCAACAACAACATTCCATGCAATACACAATCCAGTAAAAGTAAAAACAGACAACTAGGTGTAAAAGGCTACTTAAAATGACTACTGTCTGTGTTTAAAAGTCTGATAGCCGAGGGGACAAAAGATTTGGCGTAACGGTTGGTCCTACTTAATGGAACGTCATAACGGCGGCCAGAAGGCAATAGCGAAAACCGCTGAGACAGAGCGTGGAGAGGTTGATTTGTGATGCTCGTCCCCTTCTTGACCACCTGGTCCGTCCAGAGAGAACATAGGTCTCTCTGTTTTACTCCAATTATTTTGGAGCACACTTTCACAATATACTGTAGGCTGTTCCTATCTTTAATAGAGAGAGAGAGACGGAGAGAGACACACACAGCAGCTCGCCTGGTAAACGAGTCAGGTGTCCCCCTGCTCCACCCCCCCCCCCCCCCACCCCCATGGCGATCTGCTAGGGCTGGACTTCTGGACTTACTTTGTGCTGCACTGTATCCATGTCCCCAACCACTGCACTTTTTACAGTCTTATTGTTGTCTCACTGTTCTGTCCTGTCTTGCACTTTACTTATAATTATTTATTTACTGTTGTATTGTTCTTAATTGTGAAAAAAGCATGCACTGTAAACGTCAAATCACATTCCATTTGTACTGCAATATGGTGAATAAAGTAATCTGAATCTGAATCTGAGAGAGAGAGATGACAGGGAGAGAGACAGAGAGAGAAACACACACACAGATAGACAGAGAGGGGAAGAGAGAGAGACACACACACACAGAGAGATGACAGGGAGAGAGACACACAGAGAGAGAGATAGACAGAGAGGGGAATAGAGAGAGACACACAGAGAGAGAGAGAGATAGACAGAGAGGGGAATAGAGAGAGACACACACACAGAGAGAGATAGACAGAGAGGGGAATAGAGAGACACACAGAGAGAGATAGACAGAGAGGGGAATAGAGGGACACACACAGAGAGAGAGATGACAGGGAGAGATACACAGAGAGAGAGAGATAGACAGAGAGGGGAATAGAGAGAGACACACAGAGATAGAGAGATGACAGGGAGAGAGACACACACAGAGAGAGAGATAGACAGAGAGGGGAATAGAGAGAGACACACACAGAGAGAGAGATGACAGGGAGAGAGACACACAGAGAGAGAGAGATGACAGGGAGAGAGACACACACAGAGAGAGATAGACAGAGAGGGGAATAGAGAGAGAAGACAGACTGTGCACCCACTGCACACAAGCCGAGGTAGAAACCGAGCTGCACTTCCTATACTGTATCTGTAGAGTCTATACTGTATTCATCATGCTTATGTACAGTTTGCCTGCTTGTGTGTGTGTACATGTGAATATATGTGTGTATGCTAATTTGTGTGTGTGTGTGAGAGAGAAAGTGAATGTCTATACTCTATTCATGCTTTACGCGCTTTGAGTGTGTTTCACAAGAGAGAACCTCCCTGGTGCCAAGTTATCATTCCATCAATCATCATTCCGTCTACGTGGCGAAGGAACATGGCTGATCCTCCTCTCTGCCCGCCAGTCTCTCAGTGGATCCACTTTCACACTTGATGAAACATCACAATGGCTCAGACACAGAGGGTGGGAGGGAACCTGAAAGGTTCTAGATCCACAGAAAACGGATCATTACTGTATGTGTGTCATAACTCCCGAGCAACAACCACCCCTCCCCCGCTCCGTACTCCATAGGTTGTGTGGACATTTTACATAATGTTTATAGATGTATAATTTATGCACATTTTAAAGTGCAATTTTTTTGCGCAATTCCCGCCTTTAGCTACATCAAACCAGTCTCAACCAACAATAGTTATCGGTTCGAATCCCCCTGGTCCTGATTCTCATGACACCTACTGTGTGGCATCTAGGAACCAACATCTTCCAATTAGTTATTTACATCGTTTATAGGCCGAACTGCCAGATCCAATCAAATTCCAGACACAGGAAGTGATGTGGAAGTAAACGCTGTCCCAATTTGCACCAAACTTGACAAATGTGTTTATCCTACAATAGCGTTGGTGGCGCTATTCTCACAAAACTGAAAACATGACCTCAACGGCTTATTATGATGATGTTTTGGAATGTGTTGCTGTCCCTTTGTGACATCATCATTATTATTTGGATAGTTGCTAAGCAACGTTCTGTCATGTACCTGGTAGAATGTTGAGTGTGACAGTGAGGGCAAAGGGGGGAGATTGATTGTGATGTACTATTATCTATCCATCAATATATCAGTCATTCAACAGATCATATGACGAGGGGCAATGGTGTCCAAAGCTGTCTCAGTGATGTGTCGCCAAATCTCCTCCCAACACCACGCGAAAGAGGCTGAGATCTCAACACACGTCATAATAATAATAATAATAATAATAATAATAATAATAATAATAATAATAATAATAATAATAATAATAATAATAATAATAATACATCAGGTTTATATAGCGCTTTTCCGAATGCTCAAAGACAGTTTATAAAACAAATACAATACAATACAGTTTTAGTAGAGAAAAAAAAGAAAAAGGTGAGAGAGGAAGGAGTTCATGGTTTGTACTGGGCTCTGTTAAGGAAGGACAGGACACTCTCACTGAAGAAACATTGCTTTATACTGAAAACTAGGGTAAGCCATTTTAAGTCTATTAGTGAATCTTAAAAGTGAGGAACCAGCTGACTTGATTAAAGGGGCGTGTTTAAAACGGCCATTTTGTTTTGTTAAGTGCCCCCATTAAGGGACTGTTTCCTGTTTACTAGTAGCATCTGATTTGCTGAGTGAGCCATTAAGAGCCTGCCCTGTTTAAAAGCAGAGGTCCACACTGTGTTGAAGTCACTCTGTACTGGGCTCTGTTAAGGAAGGACAGGACACTCTCACTGAAGAAACATTGCTTTATACTGAAAACTAGGGTAAGCCATTTTAAGTCTATTAGTGAATCTTAAAAGTGAGGAACCAGCTGACTTGATTAAAGGGGCGTGTTTAAAACGGCCATTTTGTTTAGTTAAGTGCCCCCATTAAGGGACTGTTTCCTGTTTACTAGTAGCATCTGATTTGCTGAGTGAGCCATTAAGAGCCTGCCCTGTTTAAAAGCAGAGGTCCACACTGTGTTGAAGTCACTCTGTACTGGGCTCTGTTAAGGAAGGACAGGACACTCTCACTGAAGAAACATTGCTTTATACTGAAAACTAGGGTAAGCCATTTTAAGTCTATTAGTGAATCTTAAAAGTGAGGAACCAGCTGACTTGATTAAAGGGGCGTGTTTAAAACGGCCATTTTGTTTTGTTAAGTGCCCCCATTAAGGGACTGTTTCCTGTTTACTAGTAGCATCTGATTTGCTGAGTGAGCCATTAAGAGCCTGCCCTGTTTAAAAGCAGAGGTCCACACTGTGTTGAAGTCACTCTGTACTGGGCTCTGTTAAGGAAGGACAGGACACTCTCACTGAAGAAACATTGCTTTATACTGAAAACTAGGGTAAGCCATTTTAAGTCTATTAGTGAATCTTAAAAGTGAGGAACCAGCTGACTTGATTAAAGGGGCGTGTTTAAAACGGCCATTTTGTTTTGTTAAGTGCCCCCATTAAGGGACTGTTTCCTGTTTACTAGTAGCATCTGATTTGCTGAGTGAGCCATTAAGAGCCTGCCCTGTTTAAAAGCAGAGGTCCACACTGTGTTGAAGTCACTCTGTACTGGGCTCTGTTAAGGAAGGACAGGACACTCTCACTGAAGAAACATTGCTTTATACTGAAAACTAGGGTAAGCCATTTTAAGTCTATTAGTGAATCTTAAAAGTGAGGAACCAGCTGACTTGATTAAAGGGGCGTGTTTAAAACGGCCATTTTGTTTTGTTAAGTGCCCCCATTAAGGGACTGTTTCCTGTTTACTAGTAGCATCTGATTTGCTGAGTGAGCCATTAAGAGCCTGCCCTGTTTAAAAGCAGAGGTCCACACTGTGTTGAAGTCACTCTGTACTGGGCTCTGTTAAGGAAGGACAGGACACTCTCACTGAAGAAACATTGCTTTATACTGAAAACTAGGGTAAGCCATTTTAAGTCTATTAGTGAATCTTAAAAGTGAGGAACCAGCTGACTTGATTAAAGGGGCGTGTTTAAAACGGCCATTTTGTTTTGTTAAGTGCCCCCATTAAGGGCCAGGTGTTAAGACAGCACTAATTAGTGATAGTGATTTAAAGGCTTGCTGGTGTAGCGTCAGCGAAGCGTCGAGAAACGAAGAGGGACAAAGAGGAGGAGTTATCCTGGAGTTTTCCGCCGAGTGATCCACCGATCCACCCAGTGCTAAGTACACCATAATCCTATATTTCCCTCCCACACTGCTACTTCTCTACTTCCTCCCTGCCACTCTCGACAATACAATGTGTCTCATACCTATATCCACAATCTGCTCCTCCAGAACTGACTCTACCCATCCACGCCAGTTTGCTAGTAACCCGGCTAATCTCTCCTACCCTCCTACAGCCACTAATACACCTGTCACAGTACGGGGAGGCTTATGGAATTGTCAATCAGCAGTCAAGAAAGCTGACTTCATTACTGCCTACGCCCATAGTCTAAATCTGCAGCTCCTGGCTCTAACTGAGACCTGGATAACCCCCAATAACTCATCAACACCTGCAGCATTATCTACAAACTATAACTTCACTCACACACCTCGACCTTCCAGGCGGGGTGGAGGCACTGCCCTCATGACATCTCCTTCATGGGCTACAAACGTAACACCACTCCCAGAACTGTCACTCTCCTCTCTCGAATATCATGCAGTATCTGTCTCTAATCCTTTCAATCTCACCATTGTTACACTCTACCGCCCTCCAGGTCCGCTCGATCACTTCACAGATGAGCTGGACATGCTTCTTAGCTCCTTACCGGAAGATGGTACCCCTCTCCTTCTACTGGGCGACTTCAACCTGCCTGACTCATCTCAGTCAGTCATAGTAGTCTCCCTCCTACAATCGTTTGACCTGACTCCCACTCCCATGCCTCCCACCCACAAAGCAGGCAACTCCTTGGATCTCATATTTTCCCGTAACTCCAGCATCATTAACACCACGGTAACTCCCCTACATGTATCTGACCATTCCTTCATATCCTTCTCACTAACTCTCATGCTTAACCGAAAGGTCTTCACCCCAACTCAAACAGTCTCACTCAGACGCAACCTGCCCTCCCTATCCCCCTCCACCCTCTCCTCTGACATACTATCCGCTCTACCTTTGAGTGACACCTTCTCTGCTCTCTCCACAGAGAGGGCAACCTCCACCCTCCTTTCAGCCCTTGCAACCTCCTTCGACAAGCTCTGTCCCCTCGTTGAGAAACCTGCCCGCCGTTCCCCACCCAGTCCATGGCTGACAGATCCAGTGAGAGAACAAAGACAGGTCCTGAGAGCAGCTGAAAGGAAGTATAGAAAGTCACGCCTCACTGCTGACATCGACACATATCACAACCTCTTGTTAACATTCTCCAAAACCATCACTAATGCCAAAGCTTCTTTCTTCCACCATAGGATCGAGGCCTCTGCCAAGAATCTTCGCAAACTGCACGCTACCATGTCCTCCCTCCTCACTCCCCCCCCACCCCCCCCTCCCTCATCTTTCTCTGCCGAAGACTTTGCGATCTTCTTTGAGGAAAAAGTGGAGAACATCCGCAGCTCCTTCTCCCAACCCCCACCCATTCCAAATGCTGAATCGAGAACCTCATCCTTCACTCTGTCATCTTTCTCTCCCATTACAGAAGCAGAGACCCTGACACTGGTAACGTCAAACCGTCCGACTACTTGCCAGCTGGACCAGCTACCCTCCCCACTCCTCCAGACCATAGCACCAGACATCCTCCCATTCCTAACTGCAACCATCAACTCCTCACTCAACTCGGGGGTGGTCCCCACCTCCCTAAAACAAGCCAGAGTCACGCCGCTCATAAAAAAACCAACCCTGAACCCTACTGTCATAGGCAACTACCGTCCTGTCTCTCTTCTCTCCTTCCTTTCTAAAACACTTGAACGTGCTGTATCCAACCAACTTACTACTTATCTCTTACAGAATGACCTCCTAGACCCTAATCAGTCAGGCTTCAGGACTGGTCACTCCACAGAGACAGCCCTCATTGCGGTCACAGAGGCACTTCACTTAGCAAAAGCGAAAGGCCTCTCCTCTGTCCTGATTCTCCTAGATCTATCTGCAGCCTTCGACACAGTCAACCACCAGATCCTCCTTGCGGCCCTCGCAGGAATGGGAGTGGCTGGCTCTGCGCTGACATGGCTGTCATCATACCTCAATGACCGCTCCTACCAAGTGTCATGGAGAGGGACCCTGTCGGCCACCCGCCCCCTGCGGACGGGTGTCCCCCAGGGCTCGGTTTTAGGACCCCTTCTCTTCTCCCTCTACACTAAATCACTGGGTAACATTATCACGTCTCATGGCTTCTCCTACCATTGTTATGCCGACGATACTCAACTCTTCCTCTCCTTCCCTCCCTCAGATATCCACGTCTCTGTGCGGATCTCGGCCTGTCTGTCCGACATCTCAGCCTGGATGACGTCCAACCACCTCAAACTGAACCTAAGCAAAACAGAATTGCTCCACCTGCCGGCCAAATCCTCCCCCCTAACCGACCTTTCAATCACAGTCGAGAATGCAGCTGTGACTGCGTCCCCGACCGCCAAGAACCTTGGTGTTGTCCTCGACGACCAGTTGAACTTCTCTGCTCACATCGCAGCGACGACCAGAACCTGCCGATTCCTCCTGAGCAACGTCAGAAGGATACGCCCCTTCCTGACAAAAGAAGCCACCCAACTCCTCGTCCAATCAACAGTCATCTCCCGCCTCGACTACTGCAATGCACTGCTCGCTGGCCTCCCGGCCACTGCCACTAAGCCTCTTCAACTCATTCAGAACGCAGCGGCCCGCCTGATCTCAAACCTACCGAAGTCGGCCCATGTCACCCCACTTCTTAGGGACCTGCACTGGCTCCCCATTGCTGCACGAATCCGCTTCAAGGCCCTCGACCTAGCATACCGTGCGGCAAAGGGAACCGCTCCCGCCTACCTCCGGTCAATGGTCTCTAACTACACACCCTCAAGACCCCTACGCTCTGCATCTTCTGGCCGCCTCAGACCTACTCCTATCCAAGCTCCGGGAGGGTCATCAAAGAGAAGTCGCCTATTCTCAGTCCTTGCCCCACAATGGTGGAATGAACTACCCACCCCAGTTAGGACAGCCGAATCACGTCCAATCTTTCGCCGTCGACTAAAGACGCACTTCTTCAACCATTATCTGAATTAAAAAAAAAAAAAAAAAAAAAAAAAAAAAAAAAAATCTAACCCTAACTAACCGTACTGTCATGCACTTGTCCTAATAAACTAACCTACACTGTAGCACTCAACACTTTGATGAACATTGTTGCTCAGCTGATAGAGTTGTGCCCTTCCTGATGGCTTGTCGTACAGAACTTGTAAGTCGCTTTGGATAAAAGCGTCAGCTAAATGACTAAATGTAAATGTAAATGTAAAGCAAGGGTAAAAAGGTGGGTTTTGAGGGCTTTTTTGATAGATGAAAAAGTGTTTGCATGGCGGATATGGTTGGGAAGGGCGTTCCAGAGCAACACTGACGTGTGCTGAATAGCAATCACCTGCTTAAATATCAGGAATGTCAATTTCAATATTGTAAATAGAATATTTTCCCAACTAGCCAATTTTGTTTGTAAATTGTGAAAAAAGGTTGGTTCCTCCCTGTTGCCGACCACGCCTCATTCTTGAGTCAGATCTGGGATCAGTGAGGTCAGTCCAGCTATACTACTATACACTTATTACTGTACATTATACTGTATATTTCTGGCTGGATAGTTGTATTAAGATTTTAGAATGTATATATGTAACGGATGGTATCGTGAAGCGCAGTCACGAAGGGCTGGGGTGAGTAGCGGTGCTATGGGTTAAACTCACTCTCACCCTCAAAAGACACATAGACACGTTACAAAGCAGTGAATTCACTTCTTGGTATAGCGGTCTGTGCTGTTGCACGTGGCGTGGGAGACCCGTGTTCGAAACTCCCTCAGGGCATCGAAGTTTGAGGTGACGTTGTCACAAACGTTACATATACATACCAGAATGTAGATCCCGGGCCGTATTTTATTCTTTATTCTATTTGATTATTATTTGTAATATTATTATATTCTTTATATAATATTTTAGTCCTATTGACTACCTAAATGTTCATTGTTGTTCAATGTGAGCGATCTGAGGTGCCGAATTTCCCTCTGGATTATTAAAGGATTTCTATTCTATTATATTCTATTATATTCTAGGCTCCATCCAAATAGCACACTGGGTGGAGTGGTGTCGACACAGAGGCTTTAGCCCCGCTGTGGTACAAGAGTGCGTGGAACCAAACGGATCAGTTCTCCTAATGACGCGACGCACAGCTTTTCAGGATTTAACCCCTTCACTACCACACTACCAAAGGGTTAACCCTCTCACTGCGACAATACAGAAGGTTAACCCTTTCACTGCCACACGACAAAGGGTTAACCCTTTCACAACCACACTACAGAAGGTTAACCCTTTCACTGCCACACTACAGACGGTGAAAGGGTTAACCTTCTGTAGTGTGGTAGTGAAAGGGTTAACCTTCTGTAGTGTGGTAGTGAAAGGGTTAACGGGGACATATTTCAACAACTTAATAAGGGTCTTTGAGGTCCCATAAACATGTCTTTGATTTCTTTTGCTGGAAAGAAAAACACTCAGATTATGTGCATTCCAGCAGCAGCCTCTATACCTCTTTGTTTCAACCCTGTCCTCAATGGCATGTAACGAGCGAGCCGCTTTTATCGTACAAATACGATAATTGTCGTACATCTAGCGGTGGTGCGCGAGCCTGTACCGACGGACGAAATTCAGATCCAACTTTCAGACTAGACGTTGCAGATCAAATATGATATATGACTCAAGATGATTCAGCAATAGCGTAACAATCTTGTCGTTAAAAATGTTGTCTCAGACATATTTTAGGTTAAACTTTAGGTAGAAAAAAGAAGATAGAAGTTTTATCAAGATATCTGCACGCACATTATTAGCTACGGCGATTGTGGCTACAATTCTGAATGTTTCAATTCATTCTGAACTGCAGAAAAGGCACAATATACTTATATGTTCTCAGTGTTGGGTCAACCCCTCATTCTGTAAAAACAATGCAACACACAGGAAAAGGACATTTTCACAAAGGTCCCCTGTAAAAGAAAAACAAAGGAAATCTAGTCTTCAGACTGACACCCATGTGTTTTTGAAGTCCACACTACATTGGGTTTTGAACGGGTATCGCGGGCTGTAAGTTGTGCCAACTGCAGCAGCAATATGCTATTTGGCTTTAATCCAAAGCACGATATGACCGTAGGATATAGGTGTCGATATTCGAAATCAGATCCCTAACCCTGACAGTGTTAGTGCCTTGCTCTACCCATTGAGCTACACAGGGAATGTAACCCCTAACCCTGACAGTGTTAGTGCCTTGCTCTACCCATTGAGCTACACAGGGAATGTAACCCCTAACCCTGACAGTGTTAGTGCCTTGCTCTACCCATTGAGCTACACAGGGAATGTAACCCCTAACCCTGACAGTGTTAGTGCCTTGCTCTACTCATTGAGCTACACAGGGAATGTAACCCCTAACCCTGGCAGTGTTAGTGCCTTGCTCTACTCATTGAGCTACACAGGGAATGTAACCCCTAACCCTGACAGTGTTAGTGCCTTGCTCTACCCATTGAGCTACACAGGGAATGTAACCCCTAACCCTGACAGTGTTAGTGCCTTGCTCTACCCATTGAGCTAAACAGGGAATGTAACCCCTAACCCTGACAGTGTTAGTGCCTTGCTCTACTCATTGAGCTACACAGGGAATGTAACCCCTAACCCTGACAGTGTTAGTGCCTTGCTCTACTCATTGAGCTACACAGGGAATGTAACCCCTAACCCTGACAGTGTTAGTGCCTTGCTCTACTCATTGAGCTAAACAGGGAATAAAACCTCCACACTGGACTAATATAACAGTTTCCTTATTTCAGTCAGTGAACTTTGTTTTTCGGGGGGAGGGGTGAGACATCTCCTTTTGTCTGCTGTGTTCACTTTTCCACACTAGGGGGCACTAAAAGCCACACATGCTTTCTCAATTACCAATGCAATGGCACACCAGTGGTTTCCACGCTGACAGATTTATTGGTATGTTCACGCCACCTCTCTCTCTCTCTCTCTCTCTCTCTCTCTCTCTCTCTCTCTCTCTCTCTCTCTCTCTCTCTCTCTCTCTCTCTCTCTCTCTCTCTCTCTCTCACAGTTCAGTTTCAATTCAATTCAAAGGGGCTTTATTGACACGGGAAACATGTTTACATTGCCAAAGCCTGTGTTAGAACAATCAAACAGATCAGTACAGTGCAGATAGTGCAGGAATATTTGTGTGACCAGTCTTTATGGTGGTTGCTTTCCGTTCGATGTCCTTTTCTTGTCACAACAGCTCACAAATCGTACTGCTGTGTTTGCACATTGTTGTACTTCACCCAGTAGGTATGGGAGTGTGTTCCGTTGTTTGCCATGTTTTCAAAGTCTCTTTGGGTGTTTGCAAGTATGTCTCTGATCTGATGTCTTGGTATAGTGGGCAGGTTGTTAGGAAGTGCAGCTCGGTTTCCACCTCGTCTTGTGTGCAGTGGGTGCACAGTCTGTCTGTCTGTCTGTCTGTCTGTCTGTCTGTCTGTCTGTCTGTCTGTCTGTCTGTCTGTCTGTCTGTCTGTCTGTCTGTCTGTCTGTCTCTCTCTCTATCTCTCTCTCTCTCTCTCTCTCTCTCTCTCTCTCTCTCTCTCTCTCTCTCTCTCTCTCTCTCTCTCACACACACACACAGCTGCTTACACTACGAGACAGGGCGGTGAGGACGGGTGTTTATTTGGCCAGAAAAACATCCAAATGGAAGTTCCCTCCTAGGTGTCAAGAGCACATGGGAACGCCACCCTGGGACGGAGCGCTGGGACGGAGGTGCCAAACCACTTGGGCCGCGTGTGACGTGACACTGCTGGCTTGTTGTGACCCAGTCACCAGAACTCCACATGCCCTCAGGCCCCCCTACTCTTCCTGGTCATCTCTGGTTCTCTTTGCCGGGCAAAGTTTGCCCCGATAAAAAGGAAAGAATAAACACTTTGAGGAGGAGGAGACGGCGGAGAACCGGTTCTCAAACCCCGTTGGTGAACGCATATTGAGATCTATACGTTAACCCTTTTGCGGGTGTACCGTGTCACGACGTGTGTGTGAATTCTAATTCTAAAATAGAATTCTGGGAAAACATTTGAACACTGACCTGACTCTCGATGCTCCTTGTGTTCAAACGGTGCTATTGGTACATATATGCATATGTATTGGGAATGCCCTCCTGTTGAGACTGTCGTGGAAATATATTATCATGTTCTTATATATCTGTCTGGAGATATCAGTTACCAGTTACAGTGGGTGACAATATTGTCACAAGGAAAGAAGATATTACCTACCTGGGTTCCATCCTAGAGGCAAATCTTTCCTGTGACAAAATGGCATCCAATGTAATAAAAAAAGTCAACCAACGAACTCGTTTCTTGTACCGGATCTCCTCACTGGTAAACAAGAATACCCTGAAGACTCTAGCAGGAGCACTCATTCAAGGGTACTACGACTATGCTTGCACCTCATGGTACCAAAGCACCTCAAAGGCGCTAAAAACAAAATTACAAACATCTCAAAACAAACTGGTCAGACTACTGCTTGACCTTACTCCTAGAACCCACCTCACCCCTGCCCACTTTGACAACCTAGGATGGCTTAGAGTAGACGACAGAGTACAGCAACTTGCAATGGGCCTGGTCTACAAGATACACTACACGACCAAGGTACCCATGTACATGACTAAATACTTCCCAAAGGTCAGTGAATACCACGATCACAACACCAGAGGGAGCTCCACAAATCATGTTAAACCCAGATTCGGCTCAAACAAGGGACTAAACACGTTTCGCAATTATGCCACATCAATGTGGAACGCCCTACCCAAAGCTGTAAAGGAATGTGAATCACTACCCACTTTCAAAAACACTCTCAAAAAACACCTAAGGGAGACTGCAACTCGAAACTGGCCCCTGTAAATGTCCGAACACAACCCCCTCCAATGTACAGTAAATTACCAAGTATGGTCTTGTCAATAATCCAATGTACAGTGTTGTTTGTACAGTTGTACAGTGTCCCCCACCCACCCCTCCTACCCCCCCCCCCCCCCACCCAACCACCTCCAATGTACAGTCCCCACCCACCCCTCCTACCCACCCCCCCCCCCCCCCACCCACCCCCCCCCCCCCCACTCCTACCCCCCCCCCCCCCCCCCCCCCCCCAACCACCTCCAATGTACAGTCCCACCCCCACCTACCCAATCCAATGTACAGTTTCTACGCCTAATGTATATACTCTTTTCTTTCTGGACTCTTTTTGTATCACAAATACAGTACTGTAATTGCAAATCTGGTATGTCATAAATGTATAGATGTAGCAGTACTGTCTATCTGTATGTCATGTATGTCATATATGTTACGATGAATTGGAAATGGGGGACCCTGGTGTAAACAAGACGAAAGTCTTTCTCTGGTCTGCATCCCCTTAACAATTGTATGTATTGAGCTGTACTGCACTGTACCCATTCTGCAATCTGTTAATAAAGTTTTCATTCATTCATTCATTCATTCATTCATTCATTCATACAGCTTGAGTTTCAATATGACCAGATTGACTGGTTAATGTGTGTATGTCTCTTTAAGATCACTCTGACATCCTACCAGTCATAACAAAGTTGTTGTTTGCTTCCAGTTACTGAGAAACCATTTTGTTTACCTTCGTCATCATATCTGATATAATATGTTTCGTCTGACAACTGTGTATTTAACATATGTCTGAACAGAACTCTTGGTCAGTTCATGGCCAGACGCTACTGTGTGAACATGTGTCTCTGACTGTGGGTTGAACTTTCATTGTGGCCACGGTGAAATAAACTTTTCTATTATTAATAATGACTCAGAATGATTAATGTAAACGGCTCATCGTTTGTCCTTTAATAATTCCCATTACAAGACCTTTTGGGAAAATGTTACCACTCAATTATCAGAGATTTTATCTCTGACCATACCGACACTGCCTTCTGTACTGTTGTTGAACGAGCGAGCGAGTGTCCATGGTATTGTATTTATTATTTTTATGTCTTTTAGTCTATTTTCATTCTGATTTAATTACCGGACTGTCATTATTGTTATTATTATTTCTGTTATTGTCCTGTGAGTTATTGTTGATTATTACTGTTACTGTATTGTTTGTCTTGTTTCATGTAAAAAAAGAGAAAATAAAAAACATCTGTTAAAAAAAAGGAAAACATTTGAACACACCTGACACTTGATGATTTCTTTTATCTTTCAAAATGTTCAGTTGGTATTGCATGCACTTATCTGTGTTTCATTACGCATTTGAGTGCATGCTTACCAACTGTTTCGCCTGTTTTACTGCAACACTACTATCACCGACATCTAAGAAGGGAGATCCCCCCTTGAACGGCCCTTCTAAGGTTTCTCTCCTCCACATTGCCTGTGGTGCATTTTTTTCTATTGCTAGTTTTTCCTTACCTTCACGTGGGGTATGTCTGGGAGTGTTGCATTTATTTATTTTACATTTTTTGGACTTTATGGTGTTTTTGTTTTGTTCTTGATTTATTGTGACGTTTCTTCTTGACTTGTTTAAAGAAGACGTGTCCGGCCCATTGGGGACATTAACGTGTGTTGTCGGGCCTTACAAATACATTTGATTTGATTAGATTTTATTAAAATAAGAGGAACATGAGAATGATCACGCAGATATTATTACAGTAGTCTTTAGTGTCGTAGATATTTTTCTATAGGGACCCCACTTTACACCTGTCATAATAATGTCATACTGTCATTATGTGTAGGTGTGAGGTTTCTGTCCTTGCGCTCTCACTCGTTCTGTTCCTTTAACCACCCTCGCTTTGTTTTCATTCATTTTCTGTCAATTGGTTCTATCCCCTCGTTCACACGTTTCTCCCCGTTGACGTCATCAGAGACGTCGCTGATTGGTTCTCTCACTTCCCCATGCTTTTCAATCACATTCCCCAGCTGTCACTGCTTTCTCCCCGTTGACGTCATCAGAGACGTCGCTGATTGGTTCTCTCACTTCCCCACGCTTTTCAATCAATCGATCCCTCATTATTTATACCCCGTTTTTTCCCACCCTAAGTTGTTGGATCGTCTTGTTTTGTCGCCTTGATTTGTCTCTGGATATTTTTCCCCGTTGCTGTTGCTGCTGCTTTTTTCTCTGTGCTGTTCTCCAGGAATTCCTAGAAGCCTTCGCTTGGATACCTGCTCCCGTGGCGCGCGCTCGCCTCCACTGTTGTTCCAGTTCCAATTACGCATCTTGTCTGGGTGAGTTATCTTTTTGACTGTTCTTGACCTATTCCATTTTTCGTGTGTAGATTTACACTGAAGACTACCACCTTTTTGTCAAACAGTCACTCACCCAGCCATTATCTATTTTTGCTATTTCCTTTATGGAATAATATTTTGGGATCTACCATCTCCCTCTGTGTGCTTGCTCACACCGAAGATATTATTTCACAATTGGACTGTGTGTTTACATGAAGAGATTCACTGTGTGTTTGCTCACACCGAAGATATTATTTCACAATTGGACTGTGTATTTACATGAAGATATTCACTGTGTGTTTACATGAAGATATTCACTGTGTGTTTACATGAAGATATTCACTGGGACTGTGTTTGGATTTAGCTCTCTGTGTTGTTAACACGAAGAGTTTCACTTGGGCTGTTTTCGGAATTGTGCTCTCTGTGTTGTTTAACACGAAGAGATTCACTTGGGCTGTGTTTGGAACTGTGCTCACTGTGTTGTTAACACGAAGAATTGTACACCCTGTTCTCCTGCTCGTTTAAGACTGCTCTGTCTCTGACTCGTTCCCTCTCTCCCTCTCTCGGTCTCGCAACAACATCTGAGAACCCACCGAGAGGATTCTGCAGAGCGGTTCAGAAGTCAACACCTGCTTCCCAAGACAACCCTCACGGGAGAAGCTGCAGAGCAGCAGAACTTTGCCCCTGGATCATTGTACCTGTCTTGTTTGACTTGCTTTCCCTGTTCCTCTTATTCCTAGTACCAAATAAACAAGCCCTCGTATTTGGCAACTCTGAATCCTACTCTCTTGTGTCGTTGCGTTTGGGGTCGGTGTCAAACCATAACATTACGATCCAACCAACAATATGACGACCCCAGCCGACACAGAGAGGGTCAAAACCGCACTTGCTATTCAAGTCGAGTTGACCAGGGATCATGGTCTCCAATTAGAGCGGGCTGCGGCTGCGGTGCAAGACCTCAGGGACCAGGTCTTGCCTATGCAGGGTTCTATGGCCGCTATGGCGGGACAACAGTCCGAGATTCTCGCTCAGCTTAACTCGCTGGGCGACGCCGTTAACACTTTTCATCTCTCATACCCTTCAGGAACATTCCCCGCAGCCCCAGCAGATCTCGCACCTCGGGAACCCCATCTCTCCGTCCCACGGCTGTTCGACGGTAATCCCGAGGAGTGTGCCACATTCATCATGCAATGTGAGTTGGTTTTCCGTCATCAACCAAGCCGTTTTTCTGCTCATGGGTCCCGAGTGGCTTTTATAACCAACCTACTTTCAGGCCATGCTGCCCAGTGGGTCACTTCCTCCTGGGCAATGGAAGCAGATTTTTTGTTCTCCTACCCAGACTTCGTGGCGGAGCTCCGCAGAGTGTTCCACCATCCAGCCCGAGGTCTGGACCCTGGAGCCCGGTTGGGGACCTTCCGACAAGGGAGCGGCAGGGTGACGGACTATGTCATAGAGTTTCGACTGGCGGCGGTGGAGAGTGGATGGAACGAACCTGCTCTTCGCCTAACCTTCATAAGGGGGCTCAGTGACGCAGTCCGGGACCAGCTCGCTACCAGGGAGGTGCCCGACTCCCTCGAGGAGCTGTTTAGCCTTGTCATCCGTATTGACGGACGCCTCCTGGAGAGAAGGCGCGAGAGGACCCGACTGTCACCTCCTGAAGCACCCCGGACTCCTGGACGCCCCGTCCCCAACACTACTGATGGTAACAGGCTTCCCCGTCCGGTGCGCGAAGAGGAACCCATGCAGCTGGGACGCTCTCATCTGAGCCAGGCGGAGCGTCAGGCAAGGCTCAGGTCCGGTCTCTGCCTCTACTGCGGAGGTGCGGGACACCGTATCGCCGACTGCCCTACCCGGCCAAAAGATCGGGCTCACCAAGACCCCGGGAGATCCTGGTGAGCCGTTTTTCCCAGTCCCAGCGCCGCGCACCACCTGACCATCTGATGAGCGTCACCCTGGCCTGGGGGGACCAACGTGCCACGGTGGAGGCCCTCATCGACTCTGGGGCAGACGAGAACTTCCTCGACTTCGAGTTTGCCACCCAAGCCAACATGCCTCTTGAGGCCCTTATGAGGCCCTTGGAGATCTTTTCGTTGGACCAACACCGCCTGGCCGACATCTCTCAACGCACCGGCCCAGTCGTGCTGACCATCGCTGGGAACCACGTCGAGAGAATCCAGTTCCTCATTACCCAATCCCCCCTTGTCCCGGTGGTCCTGGGTAGGCCCTGGCTCGCGCTGCACGAGCCCCACATCGCCTGGTCCTCCGGTACCATCAGGGGCTGGAGCTCCTCCTGTCACGCCCGCTGTCTGCAGGCGGCGTCCTGTCCCCCGCCCCGGAGACCGGCTGGTGAGTTGCCCCCGGACCCCTCGTCCATTCCTCCCGAGTACCACGACCTCATGGAGGTATTCAGTAAGACCAGGGCTCAGGCCCTTGCACCTCACCGCCCCTATGACTGCGCCATCGACCTCCGCCAAGGGGCTCCCCTTCCCGGCAGCCGCCTCTACAGTCTGACTGTCCCGGAGAAGAAGGCGATGGATCTCTACATCTCTGAGTCATTGGAAGCAGGACTCATTCGGCCTTCCTCCTCCCCGGTGGCAGCCGGGTTCTTCTTTATTGGTAAGAAGGATGGGGACCTGCGACCCTGCATCGACTATCGTCAGCTCAACGAGATCACCATCAAGAACAAATACCCCCTACCTCTCATGAGCTCCACCTTCGAGCCACTGACCCAGGCCTCGTTCTTCACCAAGCTGGATCTCCGAAGTGCCTACCATCTTGTCCGTATTCGTGAGGGCGATGAATGGAAGACCGCCTTCAAGACCCCCAGGGGCCACTATGAGTACCTTGTGATGCCGTTCGGCCTCACCAACGCCCCGGCGGTATTCCAGGCACTCATGAACGATGTCCTCCGTGACATGCTGGAGGTGTTCGTGGTGGTGTACCTGGACGACATTCTTATCTTTTCCAGGACCCTCGAGGAACACATCCTGCATGTCCGTCGGGTGCTGGAGCGCCTCCTCCACAATCGGCTCTTCGTCAAGGCGGAGAAGTGCCGTTTCCACTCCAACTCCGTCGAGTACCTGGGCTTCATCGTTGAGAAGGGCTTGACCCGAGCGGATCCTCGCAAGATCCAGGCAGTGGAGGATTGGCCGGAACCCACCACTCGGAAGGAGTTACAGAGTTTCCTCGGGTTCGCCAACTTCTACCGAAGGTTCATCCGGAACTACAGTCAAGTGGCGGAGCCTCTTACCAAGCTGACCTCCCCCGCTCTGCCGTTCGACTGGTCCCCAGCGGCATGCGCTGCGTTCCGCTCCCTCAAGAGAAGGTTCACTTCCGCCCCTATCCTGCTCCACCCTGACCCCAAGAGACAGTTCATCGTGGAGGTGGACGCCTCGGATTCTGGTCTGGGCGCTGTCCTATCCCAACGTTCTCCTTCCGACCAGAAGGTACATCCTTGCGCCTTCTACTCGCGTCGCTTCCTCCCCGCCGAGAGGAACTACGACACCGGCAATCGGGAGCTACTGGCGGTCGTGGCTGCGCTGGAGGAGTGGCGTCATTGGCTAGAGGGTGCCGAGGAGCCTTTTACCATCTGGACGGACCACAAGAACCTAACGTTCATCCGCGCTTCCAGGCGCCTCAACGGTCGGCAGGCGAGGTGGGCCAGTTTCCTCAGTCGGTTCGACTTCTCGCTGACCTTCCGCCCCGGTTCCCGCAACACGAAGGCCGACTCTCTGTCCCGGATGCACTCCAAGGGGGCTCCACCCTCTGAGGTCCCATCTCCCATCATCCCGGAGGCCCGAGTGGTTGGAGCCATCACCTTGGGCATCGAGGGTGTGGTGAGGCGTGCCCTTCGCTTCCAACGTTCTCCAAGCAACGTCCCTAGGAGCCGTCTCTTCGTCCCCGACTCTGTCCGGTCCCAGGTACTGCTGTGGGGCCATACCAGCCGGTTCGCCTGCCACCCAGGCGTCCATCGCACGTTCTCCTTCCTGGCTCGTCGTTTCTGGTGGCCCACCATGCGGAACGACGTCAAGGAGTTTGTATTGGCCTGCGCGGTCTGTGCCCGCAGCAAGGCCTCTCACCAGGCACCCTCCGGGCTCTTGCAGCCCCTTCCCGTTCCAAGCCGTCCGTGGTCACATGTGGCGCTCGACTTCGTCACTGGTCTACCCTCCTCCCAGGGGAACACCTGCCTTCTGACCGTGGTGGATCGATTCAGCAAGGGGGTCCACCTCGTGGCCCTCTCCAAGCTTCCCTCAGCAGCCGAGACGGCGGACCTCCTGACGCACCACGTGTTCCGCCTTCACGGTTTTCCCCAGGACATCGTCTCTGACCGAGGGCCCCAGTTCACCTCCCAGGTATGGCGGGCTTTCTGCAAAGGATTGGGGGCAACGGTCAGTCTCTCCTCTGGCTACCATCCCCAGACAAACGGGCAGACGGAGAGGATGAACCAGAGCGTGGAGTCTGCTCTTCGGTGTGTGGCAGCCGAGAGGCCGGCATCCTGGAGCCGTTTCCTTCCCTGGGTTGAGTACTCCATCAACTCAATGGTCAGTTCCGCCACCGGCCTCTCCCCTTTTGAGGCCTCCCTGGGCTACCAGCCCCCTCTTTTTCCCGCACAGGAGACGGAAGTGGCAGTTCCCTCCGTGCAGGTCCACCTCGACCGCTGCCGTTGAGTTTGGGAGATCACCAGGACCGCGCTGCTCCGGACATCTGAGCGCGCCTGTCGTGGTGCCGACCGGCGCCGGGTTCCCGCGCCGACTTACCGCCCTGGGCAGAGGGTGTGGCTCTCCGCGAAGGACCTCCCGCTACGGTCCTCGGCCAAGAAGCTCAACCCCCGCTTCGTCGGGCCTTTCGAGGTCCTGAAAGTACTCAGTCCGGCGGCCCTGCGCCTGAAGCTTCCTGCATCCATGCACATCCACCCCGTGTTCCATGTCTCCCGGGTTAAGCCCGTCTCCCTCTGTCCCCTTATGCCTCCGGCTCCTGATCCGCCGCCTCCTGTGCTAGTGGATGGTCACCCCCAGTGGCAGGTCCGCCGGTTGATGGGCGTTCGTCGGCGGGGCCGGGGGTTCCAATACCTGGTGGACTGGGAGGGTTACGGCCCTGAGGAGCGTAGCTGGGTCTCCCGGCAGCTCATCGTGGATCCCGGCTTGATCACCGACTTCCATCGGGCCCATCCTGACGAGCCGGGTCGGCCTGGTCGCCGGGTGGCTCCCGTGGAGGGGGGGGTACTGTGAGGTTTCTGTCCTTGCGCTCTCACTCGTTCTGTTCCTTTAACCACCCTCGCTTTGTTTTCATTCATTTTCTGTCAATTGGTTCTATCCCCTCGTTCACACGTTTTCTCCCCGTTGACGTCATCAGAGACGTCGCTGATTGGTTCTCTCACTTCCCCACGCTTTTCAATCACATTCCCCAGCTGTCACTGCTTTCTCCCCGTTGACGTCATCAGAGACGTCGCTGATTGGTTCTCTCACTTCCCCACGCTTTTCAATCAATCGATCCCTCATTATTTATACCCCGTTTTTTCCCACCCTAAGTTGTTGGATCGTCTTGTTTTGTCGCCTTGATTTGTCTCTGGATATTTTTCCCCGTTGCTGTTGCTGCTGCTTTTTTCTCTGTGCTGTTCTCCAGGAATTCCTAGAAGCCTTCGCTTGGATACCTGCTCCCGTGGCGCGCGCTCGCCTCCACTGTTGTTCCAGTTCCAATTACGCATCTCGTCTGGGTGAGTTATCTTTTTGACTGTTCTTGACCTATTCCATTTTTCGTGTGTAGATTTACACTGAAGACTACCACCTTTTTATCAAACAGTCACTCACCCAGCCATTATCTATTTTTGCTATTTCCTTTATGGAATAATATTTTGGGATCTACCATCTCCCTCTGTGTGCTTGCTCACACCGAAGATATTATTTCACAATTGGACTGTGTGTTTACATGAAGAGATTCACTGTGTGTTTGCTCACACCGAAGATATTATTTCACAATTGGACTGTGTATTTACATGAAGATATTCACTGTGTGTTTACATGAAGATATTCACTGTGTGTTTACATGAAGATATTCACTGGGACTGTGTTTGGATTTAGCTCTCTGTGTTGTTAACACGAAGAGTTTCACTTGGGCTGTTTTCGGAATTGTGCTCTCTGTGTTGTTTAACACGAAGAGATTCACTTGGGCTGTGTTTGGAACTGTGCTCACTGTGTTGTTAACACGAAGAATTGTACACCCTGTTCTCCTGCTCGTTTAAGACTGCTCTGTCTCTGACTCGTTCCCTCTCTCCCTCTCTCGGTCTCGCAACAACATCTGAGAACCCACCGAGAGGATTCTGCAGAGCGGTTCAGAAGTCAACACCTGCTTCCCAAGACAACCCTCACGGGAGAAGCTGCAGAGCAGCAGAACTTTGCCCCTGGATCATTGTACCTGTCTTGTTTGACTTGCTTTCCCTGTTCCTCTTATTCCTAGTACCAAATAAACAAGCCCTCGTATTTGGCAACTCTGAATCCTACTCTCTTGTGTCGTTGCGTTTGGGGTCGGTGTCAAACCATAACAGTAGGTTAGCAAGGTCACATGACTCACCAGGGTCAGTGTTAACGATCTGTTCTGCAAGTTTTTCCATTGGGTTCATCTCTTTTTCTGGAGGGGAAACCCTTGAGAGCGCCGGGGAGAACATGCAAACTCCACACAGAAGGGCCTGGGAGATACCCCACCTGGGTACCTGGCAACCCGGCAACCTGGTTCCCAAGCGGGAATCGAACCCAGGACCTTCTTGCTGTGAGGCGACGGTGTTAACCACTACTGTATTACGGTGTATACAGATATAGATAAAATGTATACACTGTGTGTACAGTGTTATTATACATTGTTATTATACAGTGGTATATGGATAGACTATATAGAGTAAGGATTATAGACAACAGAGTCCATACAGTATGGGTTGAGTATAATCAACAGGGGTCAGAGTTCATACAGTAGGGGTTGAGTATAATCAACAGGGGTCAGAGTTCATACAGTATGGGTTGAGTACAGTCAACAGGGGTCAGAGTTCATACAGTATGGGTTGAGTATAATCAACAGGGGTCAGAGTTCATACAGTATGGGTTGAGTACAGTCAGCAGGGGTCAGAGTTCATACAGTATGGGTTGAGTATAATCAACAGGGGTCAGAGTTCATACAGTATGGGTTGAATACAGTCAGCAGGGGTCAGAGTTCATACAGTATGGGTTGAGTATAGTCAACAGGGGTCAGAGTTCATACAGTATGGGTTGAGTATAATCAACAGGGGTCAGAGTTCATACAGTATGGGTTGAGTACAGTCAACAGGGGTCAGAGTTCATACAGTAGGGGTTGAGTACAGTCAACAGGGGTCAGAGTTCATACAGTATGGGTTGAGTATAATCAACAGGGGTCAGAGTTCATACAGTATGGGTTGAGTACAGTCAACAGGGGTCAGAGTTCATACAGTATGGGTTGAGTACAGTCAACCGGGGTCAGAGTTCATACAGTATGGGTTGAGTACAGTCAACAGGGGTCAGAGTTCATACAGTATAGGTTGAGTATAATCAACAGGGGTCAGAGTTCATACAGTAGGGGTTGAGTATAATCAACAGGGGTCAGAGTTCATACAGTATGGGTTGAGTATAATCAACAGGGGTCAGAGTTCATACAGTATGGGTTGAGTATAATCAACAGGGGTCAGAGTTCATACAGTATGGGTTGAGTACAGTCAACAGGGGTCAGAGTTCATACAGTAAGGGTTGAGTATAATCAACAGGGGGCAGAGTTCACACAGTATGGGTTGAGTACAGTCAACAGGGGTCAGAGTTCAACAGAGTTCTAGAGTAGGTAGAGTGGTGGGGGAGTGAAAGCAGCAGGGGGGGGGGGGGTCCAGGGGGTGAACACATGCCTCTAATTAACCACCATCATCATCATCATCATCTGCTTCTTCCTCCACCCAGAGAAACCCCAGGTCCTCCCTTTGAAGATGACCATCCTGAGACCAGTCCTGCCGTGCCCCCCCCCCCCCCCCCCCCACACACACACAAACCCCCCCTCCCAGCCCAGACACCCCTGTATGGCCTCCTCCTCCTCCCCTCTCTCACCTCAGCATTTGGCTGGTTTGTCTCACCGGCTGAGGTGTCAACTGAATGGGAAGAGTTGTCAGTTTCAGTCCGTGCCTCTATTAGCGGACTGTGTTTTTTGGGGGGGGGTTTGAGTAGTGGGCACTGGTAGCATTTGTTTAGTGCGAGTCCATTGGGAATTAAACTTAAAAAAATAATAATTCTAAAAAGAATTATAACAATATTTAGTTGAGGTAGGTTACAAAAGGTTAAAAATCTGATATTTCCCTTGCCTTCAAACAGTCCCCTTACTTTCAAACAGTCCCCTTGCTTTCAAACAGTCCCCTTACTTTCAAACAGTCCCCTTGCCTTCAAACAGTCTGCTTACTTTCAAACAGTCCCCTTGCTTTCAAACAGTCTGCTTACTTTCAAACAGTCCCCTTGCTTTCAAACAGTCCCCTTACTTTCAAACAGTCCCCTTACTTTCAAACAGTCCCCTTACTTTCAAACAGTCTCCTTACTTTCAAACAGTCCCCTTGCTTTCAAACAGTCCCCTTACTTTCAAACAGTCCCCTTGCTTTCAAACAGTCCCCTTACTTTCAAACAGTCCCCTTACTTTCAAACAGTCCCCTTACTTTCAAACAGTCCCCTTGCTTTCAAACAGTCTCCTTACTTTCAAACAGTCTCCTTACTTACACTGATGATTAACGGGGCTACCGTGGACAGGGTGAGCAGCTTTAAGTACCTGGGGGTCCACATCTCAGAGGATCTGACATGGTCAAGACACATAGACACAGTAGTAAAGAAGGCGAAACAGCGCCTCTACCACCTGAGACAGTTAAGGAAGTTCAGAGTATCGGGGAAGATACTCCAGTCCTTCTACTCAGGAGCTGTAGAGAGCATCTTGACCGGAAACATCACTGCCTGGTATGGAAACAGCACGGCACAAGACAAGAAGGCCCTACAGAGAGTGGTGCGCTCAGCCGAGCGTACCACGGGTATTGCACTACCTCCCCTGCAGGTTCTATACAACAAGAGGTGCAAATCCAGAGCCTGCAGGATAATGAAAGACCCTCACCACCCCAATAACAGCCTGTTCCAGCTGCTGAGGTCAGGCAGACGCCTGCGAACCCCAGCTACTAGGACAGAGCGGCTTAGGCTCAGCTTCTTCCCCCAGGCCATCAGAGCCCTGAACAATGAACATTGAGTGCCACAGAACACTGAACTATCCACACACAAGCACACATGAACACACACACGACACGCACGCTGTGCACGCTCACACACTAGCAGCCACTTAACACTTTAACATGAGCGGGCACACACTCATGCCGCACACTTATGGCCAAAAGGAAAGGCCACTTTAAATTAGAATAACAGGAACAGTGTATTGCACTACCAAAGCTACCTAGCATGTCCTATATGCTCTGTAAATAACTATGTACAGATACCGAGATGTTACACCATGTTACCTGTTACCTGTTTATTGCACAATGTTTTTTTTTATTGGATTCTATTATATGTTGTAACACTGTATTGCACATCGTTGCGGGCAAGACCACCCGCATTTCATTGTATACTTGTATGCCGTGACAATTAAAACTCTTGACTTGACTTGACTACTTTCAAACAGTCCCCTTACTTTCAAACAGTCCCCCTGCCTTCAAACAGTCCCCTTACTTTCAAACAGTCCCCTTACTTTCAAACAGTCCCCTTACTTTCAAACAGTCCCCTTGCTTTCAAACAGTCCCCTTACTTTCAAACAGTCTCCTTACTTTCAAACAGTCCCCCTGCTTTCAAACAGTCCCCCTGCTCAGTGTCACTGTCATCACAACTGAGTGGTTTACTGGAGTATTGAGGAAAAGTCACGTCATTCCCCTCGGTGACAAAATGCCAATTTATCCTTGCCAAACACACGTGGCGGAAACTTTAGAAACGTCCCAAGAGGAGGTTTGTTTAAAGATGGACCTGCAATGGTCCTGAACCTTCTCTCTCATCTGCTCCACAGGGCGGGACATGGCCCATGGGTATGTCTCAGTACTGTTGCAGTGTGTTAACCCTTTCACTACCACTCTACCAAAGGGTTAACCCTTTCACTGCCACACGACAAAGGGTTAACCGTCTGTAGTGTGGTAGTGAATGGGTTAACCTTCTGTAGAGCGGTAGTGAAAGGGTTAACCCTTGTGTGGTGTTCAGGGCTGTGGGACCCCTTTTCAATGTTTACTCAAAGACAAATTATACAATGAATAATTTTTTCAACCTGAAACTCATTCATCTTGGTTAATTTTCTGTGAAGAACATGATATTATATCTTTCATATTATCAAAGAGAACACTGTGCACCCCCCCCCCCCTCCCCCTGCACATTTATTGTATATCTGTAGTGTTTGGATCCACTGGACACCAAAGTGTGTAAATTGTAGATAAAAACAAGTAAATATGGTAAAGATTGAACACAAAGGTTCACTGCGTACCTTTCGCCGTCTGCCTCCACCTTGTTTCATTTCTATTTCTCTTAAGATAAACATGATTTTACGTCTTGATTGTAATGGAATAAATCATGTTTATCTTTCTGATAACTTTTATTGATAAATGTGAATTAGCAGAGGCGAATGGCAAATATTAACCATACACGCTGTCTAGATTGCTTGTAATTGAGATAAAGTAGAGAGTATTTTTTACATGAATTATTTATGAATGTTTTAAAATCCAAATAATGTTGCGGGTCCCCCAGACCTGCCAACATTGGGTGAGTAATAAAAATGCAAACATCAAAACAAGGGTTAACGCAGCTACATGTCAGTCTGGTAAAACCTTCAAGACACCCTTAACCCTTTCACTACCACACTACAGAAGGTTAACCTTTCACTACCACACTACAGAAGGTTAACCCTTTCACTACCACACTACAGAAGGTTAACCTTTCACTACCACACTACAGACGGTTAACCTTTCACTACCACACTACAGAAGGTTAACCCTTTCACTACCACACTACAGACGGTTAACCTTTCACTACCACACTAGAGAAGGTTAACCTTTCACTACCACAACTACAGAAGGTTAACCCTTTCACTACCACACTACCACACTACAGACGGTTAACCTTTCACTACCACACTAGAGAAGGTTAACCTTTCACTACCACAACTACAGAAGGTTAACCCTTTCACTACCACACTACAGAAGGTTAACCTTTCACTACCACACTACAGACGGTTAACCTTTCACTGCCACACTACAGAAGGTTAACCTTTCACTACCACACTACAGACGGTTAACCTTTCACTACCACACTACAGACGGTTAACCTTTCACTACCACACTACAGAAGGTTAACCTTTCACTACCACACTACCAAAGGGTTAACCCTTTCACTACCACACTACAGAAGGTTAACCTTTCACTACCACACTACAGAAGGTTAACATTTCACTACCACACTACAGAAGGTTAACCCTTTCACTACCACACTACATACGGTTAACCTTTCACTACCACACTACAGAAGGTTAACCTTTCACTACCACACTACAGAAGGTTAACCTTTCACTACCACACTACAGAAGGTTAACCTTTCACTACCACACTACAGAAGGTTAACCTTTCACTACCAGACTACAGAAGGTTAACGTTTCACTACCACACTACAGAAGGTTAACCCTTTCACTACCACACTACAGTAGGTTAACCTTTCACTGCCACACTACAGACGGTTAACCGTTCACTACCACACTACAGAAGGTTAACCCTTTTCACTACCACACTACAGACGGTTAACCTTTCACTACCACACTACAGACGGTTAACCTTTCACTACCACACTACAGACGGTTAACCTTTCACTACCACACTACAGAAGGTTAACCTTTCACTACCACACTATCAAAGGGTTAACCCTTTCACTACCACACTACAGAAGGTTAACCTTTCACTACCACACTACAGACGGTTAACCTTTCACTACCACACTACAGAAGGTTAACCCTTTCACTACCACACTACAGATGGTTAACCTTTCACTACCACACTACAGAAGGTTAACCTTTCACTACCACAACTACAGAAGGTTAACCCTTTCACTACCACACTACAGACGGTTAACCTTTCACTACCACACTACAGAAGGTTAACCTTTCACTACCACACTACCAAAGGGTTAACCCTTCACTACCACACTACAGAAGGTTAACCCTTTCACTACCACACTACAGAAGGTTAACCTTTCACTACCACACTACAGACGGTTAACCTTTCACTACCACACTACAGAAGGTTAACCCTTTCACTACCACACTACAGACGGTTAACCTTTCACTACCACACTAGAGAAGGTTAACCTTTCACTACCACAACTACAGAAGGTTAACCCTTTCACTACCACACTACCACACTACAGACGGTTAACCTTTCACTACCACACTAGAGAAGGTTAACCTTTCACTACCACAACTACAGAAGGTTAACCCTTTCACTACCACACTACAGAAGGTTAACCTTTCACTACCACACTACAGACGGTTAACCTTTCACTGCCACACTACAGAAGGTTAACCTTTCACTACCACACTACAGACGGTTAACCTTTCACTACCACACTACAGACGGTTAACCTTTCACTACCACACTACAGAAGGTTAACCTTTCACTACCACACTACCAAAGGGTTAACCCTTTCACTACCACACTACAGAAGGTTAACCTTTCACTACCACACTACAGAAGGTTAACATTTCACTACCACACTACAGAAGGTTAACCCTTTCACTACCACACTACATACGGTTAACCTTTCACTACCACACTACAGAAGGTTAACCTTTCACTACCACACTACAGAAGGTTAACCTTTCACTACCACACTACAGAAGGTTAACCTTTCACTACCACACTACAGAAGGTTAACCTTTCACTACCAGACTACAGAAGGTTAACGTTTCACTACCACACTACAGAAGGTTAACCCTTTCACTACCACACTACAGTAGGTTAACCTTTCACTGCCACACTACAGACGGTTAACCGTTCACTACCACACTACAGAAGGTTAACCCTTTTCACTACCACACTACAGACGGTTAACCTTTCACTACCACACTACAGACGGTTAACCTTTCACTACCACACTACAGACGGTTAACCTTTCACTACCACACTACAGAAGGTTAACCTTTCACTACCACACTATCAAAGGGTTAACCCTTTCACTACCACACTACAGAAGGTTAACCTTTCACTACCACACTACAGACGGTTAACCTTTCACTACCACACTACAGAAGGTTAACCCTTTCACTACCACACTACAGATGGTTAACCTTTCACTACCACACTACAGAAGGTTAACCTTTCACTACCACAACTACAGAAGGTTAACCCTTTCACTACCACACTACAGACGGTTAACCTTTCACTACCACACTACAGAAGGTTAACCTTTCACTACCACACTACCAAAGGGTTAACCCTTCACTACCACACTACAGAAGGTTAACCTTTCACTACCACACTACAGAAGGTTAACCCTTTCACTACCACACTACAGACGGTTAACCTTTCACTACCACACTACAGAAGGTTAACCTTTCACTACCACAACTACAGAAGGTTAACCCTTTCACTACCACACTACAGAAGGTTAACCTTTCACTACCACACTACAGACGGTTAACCTTTCACTGCCACACTACAGAAGGTTAACCTTTCACTACCACACTACATACGGTTAACCTTTCACTACCACACTACAGACGGTTAACCTTTCACTACCACACTACAGAAGGTTAACCTTTCACTACCACACTACCAAAGGGTTAACCCTTTCACTACCACACTACAGAAGGTTAACCTTTCACTACCACACTACAGACGGTTAACCTTTCACTACCACACTACAGAAGGTTAACCCTTTCACTACCACACTACAGATGGTTAACCTTTCACTACCACACTACAGAAGGTTAACCTTTCACTACCACAACTACAGAAGGTTAACCCTTTCACTACCACACTACAGACGGTTAACCTTTCACTACCACACTACAGAAGGTTAACCTTTCACTACCACACTACCAAAGGGTTAACCCTTCACTACCACACTACAGAAGGTTAACCTTTCACTACCACACTACAGAAGGTTAACCCTTTCACTACCACACTACAGACGGTTAACCTTTCACTACCACACTACAGAAGGTTAACCTTTCACTACCACAACTACAGAAGGTTAACCCTTTCACTACCACACTACAGAAGGTTAACCTTTCACTACCACACTACAGACGGTTAACCTTTCACTGCCACACTACAGAAGGTTAACCTTTCACTACCACACTACATACGGTTAACCTTTCACTACCACACTACAGACGGTTAACCTTTCACTACCACACTACAGAAGGTTAACCTTTCACTACCACACTACCAAAGGGTTAACCCTTTCACTACCACACTACAGAAGGTTAACCTTTCACTACCACACTACAGACGGTTAACCTTTCACTACCACACTACAGAAGGTTAACCCTTTCTGTAACTGAGGGGTTACAAAACCCTGACTGTATTAAAGATTGTGATAGATTAAACCACTGCTAGTTATGTACTTTAATTACTGGCCAGACAGTACATCAAATATAGATGGTGAACACCCACAAGAACACGGCATTGACAAAGAAATAGTATTTGAGGGTATTTTATTATTATGCAACATTAGGTTACAGAATGAGAATTAGGGTTGCGCTTGTATGGCGAAGAATATGCGTAAAGTCAGTCAATAGCATGAGTCACTAAGAATAGCAGGAATCCTACGATGGGTCTAAGCTGACGCCACCTGTCGTATAATAGCAACTATATAAGGCAACGCTGGTACCGCCTGGAGACAATGGGTTCCCTCCGGGGTGTAAGGCCTGTAGGGTAGAGGAATGTTCGGATACTCAGTCTGATTCAATGAAGAATAAAGAGACTCCAGGTACAGGAGTCGGTCCTTGTAAATCCCTTGATCAGCAGCAAAGCAATAATTGTAATCCAAATGCTCGATAGCATTGATGACAGTTAGCCAGCCTCCGTCCACAAGGCCAGCCCGAGTTGTAATCCTCACGAGGTTGAATCCCAAACGATAGTGGAAATCAACGATGCTCTTCTCCGGGTAACACGTTCCAAAGCAATATAATCCAACCAGTAATGGTTCTGCAATCGTCGCCGCTGGTTCTCCTGTGCACATGTCCAATGCTACACACGAACGAACTGGGTTGCACGATATACAATAAATGAATGACTATTTACTTCACATTAAACTAGGTCGAACTTGCCGTTACTGCATTAAACTCTGACACTTTACTATTCCCTTCGCACGTGGTTCTCAACGCTCTGTTAGACGCAATGCTGCTCACTTCACTGTTACCGAACTTGTCACACTGCTTGTTTAGACGAACTGCTGCTGTGCGCACCTGCGCCAGCATATATACTTAAGTGGCTTTCTAGTCCCAAACCTAACCGCTTGGTCCTGAATCAATACACTGCCAAGGGCATGTCCCGACTTGCCCCAAACTCGCCCATTGCACCTGTCTGAGTGCGAGACTGCCTGGCGCCGCCGTCAGGGGGGCATTATTCATAAGGAAAGTGAATATTACTATGGTTTGAACGCAGGTAAAGGGATATTCCGTGTATATATAAATAATATACAAAGTATATCAAACAATAAAGGTAGATTCTCAAATTTTTAATCTGGCCCTTCACAACAGCCGCCTCCTAATTAGTCCGCACCTAATTAGTTGTGAGGAGTAGGGCAATCTACAAAGTCAGTGGGTCATGATCGTCATCAGGGGAGTCAGGGGGCTCTGGCAACTCTATCAGCCTCGCCACGGGTCGGGTGTAAGTCCACCCTTGGACAATAACTTCTGCCGCTCTGACCTTCCCATCGACGCCAGTGATCACTTTGCTTACGCGGCCGGCCGGCCACGCAGCTCGGGGTAGTGACTGGTCCATGATCATAACGACTGTGTCCACCTTCAGGTTGTCCCTGTCCTTTACCCACTTCTGACGGGCTGGACGGGATGGTAGGTCGCTTAGGAGGAAGCGGGCCCGAGACTGGTTGATCTGTGCTTGGCTGTGTCTCCCCATCCTCCGTCTGTTCCTCTTGTTCTTCCGGTGCCCCGTCTGAGGAGGGGCCGGGTCCGGCCGCCCCCTCAAGAGGTAGCTTGGGGTGCTGGGTTCGAGGTCAGCTACGTCGCTTGGAGCGCAGCTGAGGGGGGTGGAGTTCGGAACTCCCTCTTCTTGGGCCCACTGTTCTCTCACAGGCCCCTCGTCTAATGTCAATAGCCTCTCAACGGGCTGTACGAGAGAGTGGCCTGTGTCGCTCACCTTTGTGTGCAGGCAGCGTGTAGACGTGGGTTGACTGTCAAGTCCGTATAGGGGGCCCTGGAGCGTCCACCCCAGTCGGGTCTGAACCGCGACTGGGCATCCTTTAGGTCCGATGTGGGCCGCCTCGATTGGGACAAGGAGGTCCGCGTGGTCGGAGCCTATGAGCAGGGTCGGTGTGGCGCCGTCGATGAGCGGTATAGGTAGTCTGCGTAGGTGCGCGTACTTCGCCATCAGCTGTGGGATGGGGTAGTTGTAGCTTGACAGGCCTATGTCATGGCCTGTAAATGCCTTAGTAATGCTGTACCGCTTCGCGGGCTGCCCGACCGCTGCTATCGTGAATGAGACGTTCTTGCCCTTTATGGTTTTCAGGTCTCGCTGAATAGTACGGATTGTCATTGTTTCTTGGGTACCCCGCAGGCCCAACTGGGCTGCGGCGGAAGCGAGGAGGAGAGTCTTTTCAGACCCATCATCTAGGACGGCGTAAGTGTCCATGACCTTGTCCTCGTAGCTTAGGAGCACTCTGACCACTTTGATGAGCACTCGGGGGGTCCCGCTATGCTTGGGGTCTATGTGGAGCACTCCTTGTTGGTCGGTTGCCTTGTTTGGCTAATCTTCGCTGGTGGGCCCCGCACAGTGATGCGCGGTGAGCGGTGCCCGCCTGGTCCGCCTCACGCCACTGATCAATTTGGACGGGGTTCAGTGTCTTGTATTCGTCGCACTGTGCCAGCCAGTGTCCGCCGTCGCAGTAAGTACAGACGATCTCCCATTCCTCTCTGGCGGGGGAGTTGTAACTCGGCGGTGGTGGCGCCGACTCGGGGTAGTACGGGTGGCACTGTGGGTCCCCGTGTCTGCTGCGACAGTCGGGACACCAGGGGGTGGTTTCAGGACTGGTCTGTGGTGACACCGCCTCGGCCTGGTACATCACCGTGATGGGCCTACTTTGTTGTCCTGGCGGACGCTTGTTGCTGTCGTGCAGGACCTCCAGGTGGGCGCCGTCGCACTTGCTGCATCTTTTCTTTAGGCGGCACTCAGCTGCCATATGGCTGCGCGCGCAGCGGAAGCAGCGGCGGTTCGCTTTGATCCACTGACTCACCTCGTCAGCGGTCAGCCTCTTGAAGGTGTCACATTGAGACAGCCAATGTTCATTTTCACAGTACTGACAGACAGCCTTCCACTTCTCCTTGACGTGGGTGTTGTGGCTCGTCTGCCGTGGCTCAACCTCGGCTTGGTGCATAACTGTCACGGACCAGCGGTTGTCATTGAACCTCCGCGGTCCATCTCTAGGGCTAGAGTCACTCCACACGAATGTGTCCAGTCGTAGACTGCTGACCTCCCTGGCGAGG
This sequence comes from Notolepis coatsorum, assembly GCF_963971535.1. NCBI lineage: Eukaryota > Metazoa > Chordata > Actinopteri > Aulopiformes > Paralepididae > Notolepis > Notolepis coatsorum. Next base: position 82,838 of record NW_028171845.1, read on the forward strand.
AAATCAGCTAGGTCTAGGAGGGATGGTTCTGGGCCGTTGGGGTCACGGTGGTCTCTCTGCCGCCGAAAACGCTCTTGACGGGCTGGAGGGAGCTTCTCCAGTATCCGCTCCACGTTAGAATTTGCATACAGTTCATGTCTCCCCTTCTCCTTTTGGGACCCCAGCATCCCCACGAGGGATTGTACCTTGATAGAGAGGTCATCCAGTGCTCTATTGTCTTTGGCTGGGGGGAGGCGGTCGATCTCTCGTATTTCTTGGATCACGTAATCCCATATGCGTCCATAGCGCGCGTCGAGGGCCACCAGAGCTGCGGAGTATGGGGTGCTTGAGTTGGAATGTGTCAGCGCTATGTTATGCGCTCTGGGCACCTTGAGATGCTTGAGGAGGATGGCATATTTGTACGACTCGTCGTGGACATCGGACATCATAGACTCCAAACACATGCGTAATTCCGTGTACTGTGCTCTGTCCTCGCGCGTAAAGTCTGGGAACGTCGGTGCGCCAAGGTAAGATGCCATGGATGGCTGGGACACCAATGAGCGTAGGGGGAGAGGCCTCCTGGGCGAGTTTCCCCGTACGTGGGGTCGTGGGTTAGTGCTGGGTGGGTACCAGAGGCCGGGCCCCCAGGTGCTGCTTCTCGGTGCTGACTGTGTATTAAACTCAACCTTGGTTTGGGTCGGGGGTTCGTAACGCAGTGGCTCGGGGCTGGGGTCGGGGCTGTACTGGGCCTCCTGGTCCAAGATGGGTTCGTGCTGGTGGGCTTGATATCCCTCCTCTTCCTCCGCTAGGTCCTGGAGTCTTCTAGTTAGTTTCTCGGCGACGTAGGCGGGATCTTCCCGTTGGCTGGGTCCCGTATAGACCGGTCGGGGAGGGGGCTCGGCGATGTAGGCAGGTTCTTCCTGCTGGCTGGGTCCCGTGTAGACTGGTTGCGGAGGGGGCTCGGCGACGTAGGCAGGTTCTGCCTGCTGGCTGGGTCCCGTGTAGATTTGTCGGGGAGGGGAAGGTGCCCTCGACCCGTGTCGTGATGATCTCCGGGAGCTCCGGGTGGAGGAGTGAGGGGTCACCCTCTGGAGTAGTTGCTCCACCATCTGCGCCTGCAGCCGGTCTCTTTCCATCTCGCGCTGTGCATTGGCGGGGTCGCGCTGTGCATCGCGTTGCGCGTGGGCGGCGTCGCGCTGAATGTTTTCTTCAGCCTGGAGGCGCCTCTCTTCCAGTCTGATGGTCTCGCGCTCGTTCTGTTGTTGTGCTTGGAGACGTTCTCTTTGTAGTGCAGAATGTTCGCGCTCACTCTGTTGTTGCGCTTGGCGGCGCTCTCGTTCCGCTGCAGAGTGTTCGCGCTCACTAAGTGCTTGTGATTGGAGTTGGTCGCGCTCACCCTGGAGTCGGTCTCTTTCGGTTGAAGCTGTCAGCGTGGCGATCAAGGCTTGCGCCAGTCTCTGGTCAGCCTCGCTGGGGGATGACACTGGTGGAGGTGATCGGGCGCGGACAGGGCTTGGTGGAGACCTGTTCTCCTGGCGCGCTCCGAGGTCTATCTCTTGAGGTCTATCTCCGAGGTCTATCTCTCTTCTCGTGGTTGCGCGCCGAGGGCTGTCTCGGGTACGCGCTCTTGGGTTGGTTGTGCACCGGGGTCTATCCCTGTAGCGCTTTCTTTATCCTGGAGCGCTCCGGGGTCTATCCCGGTGACGCTGTCTGGAGGTATAGTCACATCATGTCCCGCTTGGTCCCCCCCGTGAGCTAAGTCAATAGGAGTGGGCATGCTTAAACTATCCGTTTTATCCGTATTTAACGTCCGTTTAGATAAGCTAGGGGGTAAAACGAAAGCGAAGTCCTCTAGATATGGAGGTGGCTGACGTTTGCGCTGCGGGCGTTCTAGCTTGGGGGAGCCGTTTTGAGAGTGTTCACCGCTGGCCATGTTAATATTAATATTATATTAAATATCACTGATACCCTCCGGCTCGAAGGACCAATTGTAACTGAGGGGTTACAAAACCCTGACTGTATTAAAGATTGTGATAGATTAAACCACTGCTAGTTATGTACTTTAATTACTGACCAGACAGTACATCAAATATAGATGGTGAACACCCACAAGAACACGGCATTGACAAAGAAATAGTATTTGAGGGTATTTTATTATTATGCAACATTAGGTTACAGAATGAGAATTAGGGTCGCGCTTGTATGGCGAAGAATATGCGTAAAGTCAGTCAATAGCATGAGTCACTAAGAATAGCAGGAATCCTACGATGGGTCTAAGCTGACGCCACCTGTCGTATAATAGCAACTATATAAGGCAACGCTGGTACCGCCTGGAGACAATGGGTTCCCTCCGGGGTGTAAGGCCTGGAGGGTAGAGGAATGTTCGGATACTCAGTCTGATTCAATGAAGAATAAAGAGACTCCAGGTACAGGAGTCGGTCCTTGTAAATCCCTTGATCAGCAGCAAAGCAATAATTGTAATCCAAATGCTCGATAGCATTGATGACAGTTAGCCAGCCTCCGTCCACGAGGCCAGCCCGAGTTGTAATCCTCACGAGGTTGAATCCCAAACGATAGTGGAAATCAACGATGCTCTTCTCCGGGTAACACGTTCCAAAGCAATATAATCCAACCAGTAATGGTTCTGAAATCGTCGCCGCTGGTTCTCCTGTGCACATGTCCAATGCTACACACGAACAAACTGGGTTGCACGATATACAATAAATGAATGACTATTTACTTCACATTAAACTAGGTCGAACTTGCCGTTACTGCATTAAACTCTGACACTTTACTATTCCCTTCGCACGTGGTTCTCAACGCTCTGTTAGACGCACTGCTGCTCACTTCACTGTTACCGAACTTGTCACACTGCTTGTTTAGACGAACTGCTGCTGTGCGCACCTGCGCCAGCATATATACTTAAGTGGCTTTCTAGTCCCAAACCTAACCGCTTGGTCCTGAATCAATACACTGCCAAGGGCATGTCCCGACTTGCCCCAAACTCGCCCATTGCACCTGTCTGAGTGCGAGACTGCCTGGCGCCGCCGTCAGGGGGGCATTATTCATAAGGAAAGTGAATATTACTATGGTTTGAACGCAGGTAAAGGGATATTCCGTGTATATATAAATAATATACAAAGTATATCAAACAATAAAGGTAGATTCTCAGTTTTAATCTGGCCCTTCACAACACTTTCACTACCACACTACAGACGGTTAACCTTTCACTACCACACTACAGAAGGTTAACCTTTCACTACCACACTACAGAAGGTTAACCTTTCACTACCACACTACAGAAGGTTAACCTTTCACTACCAGACTACAGAAGGTTAACCTTTCACTACCACACTACAGAAGGTTAACCCTTTCACTACCACACTACAGACGGTTAACCTTTCACTGCCACACTACAGACGGTTAACCTTTCACTACCACACTACAGAAGGTTAACCCTTTCACTACCACACTACAGAAGGTTAACCCTTTCACTACCACACTACAGAAGGTTAGCCCTTCACTACCACACTACAGACGGTTAACCTTTCACTACCACACTACAGACGGTTAACCTTTCACTACCACACTACAGAAGGTTAACCTTTCACTACCACACTACCAAAGGGTTAACCCTTTCCTTTTTTTTTTAAACTTTATTTTTTTTATTTTATTTTTTAGCGTTTATCGCTTTTCTGGTCAAGCATGACCGACAGTTGTAGGGTGAAACGGGAGAGAGAGCAGGGGGAGACATTCGGCAAATGACGGCGAGTCCGGGAATCGAACTCGGAGTCAACCAGATCCGTGACGCAGCACGGAGTCCCGCGACGCAGCGCGGTAACATGGTGTGCTACTGGAGCACCCCTGGGTTAACCCTTTCACTACCACACTACAGACGGTTAACCTTTCACTACCACACTACAGAAGGTTCTGTAGCGTTATGGCTTGCTCAGCACCTGTCTGCATATATCTCGCTTCATCGTATATACACTGAATAAAAAATTCCACCATGTACCTTTACATGCCAGCATTCATCTGGCCACACCCCTATCCGCTTACCTACATAAGCAGGGGTGGGGCCACACACTCATCTCCTTCGCAAATTTCATCACAAGCTAAGTGCTGCTCACATGCCCACTTGACGTGGAGAAAAATATTTAGTCTGAGGAAAGGAAGAACAAGGAGATACGTTGACATCATATCTTTATTTTCTCTCTCACTATTTTCGAGAAAATACGGCGATATTGTCTTCGTCACTGGAGTGTCTGGAAGATGATGATCATTCTAAACCTCCACCGTTTTTTCCGTATTAGGGGCTTGCGTCGCTAATATACTCCCCAAACTGCAGTCCTCCTTTGCTGCGGCTGGATGGGTTTGACCCTCCTGCTATGCAGCTGGACTGTGGAAGTCTGTTGTGAGGGACTGGTTGGTTTTCAAGCCTGGGTGAGTAATGTTTGCTTGCGAGCACCACTTGTCTGTTAGTGCTATGGGGGCTAGCTGACAATTTTTACGAAAGCCGGCCCCAGATTAGGGTCCTCTGTTCAGCCTCTTAGGCGACGGCGGTGGATCTTGGTCTGAAGCCCATTATAGTCAACTAGTGGGCCGCGACCAGGAACTGGTGATCCCAGGATTCTCTGGACAAGCGGATGCTTCTCTGTCCCGTGCAGGCCCCATCTTTCATATACAAATGAGAGTATACCCTAACGAGGAAATGTGGGCATGGATGTTCGTTATCGGAAGATCCATGTTCAAGTCGGCTGCAGCCCAGATGGGACTTGTGCTGGCTCCGCCGGATGTCTGGTAAAATCACCGTTGTAAACTGTGTTGACATCTCTTTTTCTCTTCTCTCTTAAAGGATGAGGAGGGTTTTCAGACGGCAGCCTGTCTGAAGTGTGGCTTGTTATGTCGTTTTGTACAAGTTCAGGTGATAGCTGCTTAGCTTGCGTGCTAGTTGTGGCCTACCTGTTAGCCAGTCAGCTGTTAGCTGCGGCGCTAGCCCGTTGTGTCACTAGGCTAGGAAACGTTAGCTTGGTGCTATCAGTCAAGAGCGGCTGTTAGCTTGATGCTACACTGTTGAACATTGCTATGACTATAACATGCCTTAAAACACTCTGACTACGACGTCATCTTTGACAGAGGATGTTAGTCGAACCTACACCGGGAGCCCTGCCAGCGAGGACCGTCAACATGGAGGACCGTAGCGGCTGGGTGGCGCAGCGACGCTGCCCTCGTCGTCAACACAGGAATACTGTGTTCAACGTCGGTGCCCCGTTAGCCAGATTGCAGTTCGCTCGGCCTGCGCTCAGGGTAGGAAAGGTCCCGACCGGACCTTAAACACTTCTTCTTCCTTCCCTTCTAAATGTTTTGTAATAACGATGTTTTCCAAAACGGGTGTTGCTGCAATACATTTAGGATACGACGCGTGTTGTGTGTGAATTGTCTTGTCACTGGTATAGCTTCTCTCTCCATACAAATCGGGTTGTTGTTTTACATGTGTAAACATGATCTGGTTAGTTGTGTTGAGAACATCATGTGTGTTCAGCAGTGGCGAATTCTCAGGGCCTTCAAGGTATTCAGAGAAGGCCCTGTGAGCCTCAGAAGAAAGAAAATATGAATTTTAAAAATTACTTTTTTTATTTTTATTTTTTTATTTTTTTTAATCAAATGTATTAAAATAGTTTGTGTCGCTAATCTGTTAAAACCGCACTGTTTCACTCGCCATAGTTGTTTTCGACCCATACACTGCGCATTAGAGCGTTTTTGTACAGGAGAAAATAACAGCCAATCGGAGATTTCTTTTCACAAGTCTCTGGGCAGACTTTCCTCCATCGGGTATTCTAGCTCGACCTGCCCAATAAACCTTAACAGGAGCCCAGGTGTGGAGTGACAGTTTGATCAGCCAATCACATTTGGAGCTGTAGTCAATGGGCGTAGTCTTTTAGATGCCAAAGTATTCTAGAGTCTGGCTGCGTCGGCCAATCAGAGCGCAAAACGGCAAACGCGAGTGAGTGAACTATCAAGCAAGACAACACGAGACAAACTGAAACATGGCAGCAGCAAATGATACCGTCGATGTTGTTGCGGATTTATTAACAGTTCCCTTTTCAAGAAGAACATTCAATGAAAAGATGGACATTGTCAAAAAAGGCCGCCCAACCCCAGAAGGACTGGAAATCAGCCAGGCATCAAAGGCCGGTTACGAGCGACATTTCCAGGCTAGCAATTGGGAACGGTACCCCTGGATGACTGGCTCGGTTTCACGGAAGAAGCTTTTCTGCTGGGAATGTTTGTTGTTTGGGACCGACAAGGGTGCGTGGAACTTTAGAGGCTTCGATAACCTTACCTGTTTAACAAAGTCTGCACAAAAGCATGAAGGCTCGGCAAGTCACCTTAAGGCAACAATTAGTCTGAAAACATTTGGAGACGCAAGGATTGATTTACAGCTGGATGAACAGAGACGGAGAGAAACAACGATGCACAACGAAAAGGTCAAAAAAAATCGGGAGATTTTAAAACGGCTCATACACTGCATGGTTTTCCTAGGGAAACAGGAGATGGCTTTCAGGGACCATGATGAGAGTGGAACATCTTTGAACCGGGGGAATTACCTGGAGCTTTTGTCATTTTTAGCAGAATATGATCCAGCTTTGCACTACCATCTGACCACTTCCAAGGTATTTATTGGAACCTCAAGTCAAATACAGAACGATTTGATAAGTGCTGTTGCTGATGTGATGAATGATGAAATGAAAGAAGAAATAAGGAACGCGTCATGTGTAGCTCTAATGCTGGATGAAACGTCCGATGTGAGCAATGCTGCACAGCTGTCAATTGTTCTTCGTTATGTAACAGACGGTGGCGTAAAAGAGAGGTTCATTAAATATGTGGATGTGTCGGGGGGCAAAACAGCAGAAGAGGTTGCAACCCTGGCTCTTAATTTCTTGGAGGAATATGCATGCACAGATAAACTTGTAGCGCAGTGTTACGATGGTGCACCTGTTATGGCCTCGGGACTAAACGGTGTCCAAGCCAAAGTGAAGGAAAGGGTCCCCGATGCGCTTTTCATACACTGTTATGCACATGTCCTTCATTTAGTTTTATCTCAAGGTGTAAAAAAAATTCAAGAATGCAAAATCTTCCTCTCACACCTGTCTTCCATGGCCGCGTTCTTTACTAAATCGCCCAAACGTACGCAAGTGCTTGACCAGATGTGTCAAAGGCGACTGCCACGAGTTGCACCAACTAGGTGGAATTTCACATCAAGATTGGTTTGCACTGTATTTGAACAGAAAGATGCTCTTAAGGACGTGTTCCAGTACATAGTTGACCACCATGAGGAATTTGACGATACTGCTACAGGCGGTGCTGATGCTCATATATCATACTTGAGCACCTTTGAATTTAGCTTTTTAATTTCAACATTTTACGAAATGTTTTCCCATGCAGATGTTCTTTTTGACATTTTGCAGAGCAAGTCATTTGACATGCTGTTTTGTTTGGCTCGGGTGGACGAGTTTTGCATTCGCATTGAGGAGCAGAGGCCACGTTTTGAGCAACTCTATGACGAGACAGTGAACACCACCGGTGTGCCACCTGGGCGCAGAGCGTGCGGAGATCCACGTACATACTACAAGAAGGTGCATGATGGCATTATTGACAATATTCTAAATCAAATGACAACTCGTTTTAAAGATCACGAAAAGCTTTCATTCCTTTCCCTTCTGGATCCCACGCAGTTCACCATCTACAAGAAAACGTTCCCTGAAACTGCTTTCACAAGCCTGACTGACAGCTACGGGCCGCGTTTTGACTTGCCACGGCTGAAAACCGAACTCGGTGTCATGTATTCTATGGCAGATTTTCAGGGAAAGGACCCATCTGACCTTCTTCTATTTCTTCAACAAAAAAAACTCAGTGAAAGCATGAAGCAGCTATATAAACTGACGTGTTTAGTTGTAACTATCCCTGTCACCACCTCAACCGTGGAAAGGACATTTTCTGCCCTCAAGCGCATTAAAACATATGCGAGGAATACAACCGGACAAGCCCGACTCTCTGCATTATCCTCCATGTCAATTGAAAAAGAAATGCTCCTGGATCTGAAAAGGACTGATCAGCTGTATGACCGGGTCATTGAAAAGTTCACCCAAACGGACAGGAGGATGGATTTCGTCTTCAGGTGAACCACGTCAAAATGGTGAGTGAAACAAATTAATTTATATTGATTATATTGATCTGCCGCTGCGCATTTTATTTCCACACAAATATATGTCTGTCTTGAAATATTGGCTGGGCTGCTGTGCGTTTCATTTGGTAATTCTTGACTTGATCTTTCTTTGCATACCGTAACTTCCCTCTAAGCACAATTTGAATTGTATTAAAATAGTTACATTTGTTTCGTTGTTGAGTCACCATGCATGTCTAATAATGACAACTCGCTGGGAGGCGGAGATCGGCATTGGTTTCAGCGATCACGCAACGTTGAACCACTCTCTCGACTCTCTGCTTTCTCAATTCTTCGCTTGATATAATTAATACAAATGTCCAATATAACGGAATTCGTTAGCTCATACAAATGTGATTATAACTGACTGCTGTTTAGTGTCGGGCCGACTGCCCACAGAACGGTCTATTTTATTTCAAGTCAGCAGCAGCAGCACGGAGTATCGAGGGACTTATTTTATTTGGAATATAATATTAATAATATATAATATTATGAAGGCCCGGTTAACTCCGGTACGCTTCGCCACTGGTGTTCAGGTACTGTGAACTCACAACTAAGGGGGTTAATTAACCTATAAAGCTATGCTTAGTGACATATGAGTGAAGAATGAATTCTTTTCTCAGCCTGTAATGACAATGAACAGTGTGTTCACATATTAACAGGGTTACCTGTTCAACTTGGCCGTATCAAGGGTAAGGTAGGAGGGGTGATCCCCCCGGTTTCCCTGGGGCTTCCCCACCCTCCTTTCAGACATGTTGTTTACAATATATTGTGTCACTGTGTTTGTGGGGATACGATGTAACCCTCAGCTTAATTGCTGGGGTTGTGCTAACCGCTTGAGAAACTATATTTTCCTAAAGAAAAGATTGTTTGGTCGCTTATCGTGTGTGCTTAGCAAGGCCTGTGGCCGATACATAATCGAGGATTCTGTATTCTCTCGTTATGAAAAACGGCGTTCCTCTGTAGCAAGAGTGTACTTGCCATTTTTTTGTGGTGATAGAGGGTTGTGTGTGTCTTGTGATCTACAACTGAGTTAGGTTTGGCCACAGAAGCACATGTGTAAGTCTGGTACCGGGGCTCTTAAGGGGGCCCTCTCTATTCTGTGTTTTTTCCTTAGTAAAAATCAGATAGCAGGTTAGCACATGAGCTGTGTGAAGCTGTTAGACACTTCATGTAGCTGACTGTGACTGTGTCATGCTCTTTTTTGTCATTACATCGTATCATGGGTGTGGGGTCGTAAAAGGGGTGCACTGGTAATCCTTTCCTCCCCTTTTTGATGGGCAGGGGTTAAAACCTCCTGTCCTTCAAGGTTCCTGTCACGTTGCTGTTCGGCACGTTACAGGGTAAGAAGGGGGGGGGGGGGAGTTTCCTGGTCCCACGCCCTGGAAGATTGGGTGTGTGCACCGCAGAAATTCCCCCACCATAGAGTACGTCACTGTGCGCGTCTCTGTTGGTAAGACTTCCGTGAGTTGTTCAGGTCCATATGATGGATCTGTTTCAGGGAGTTGTCAGAGCTCCTCCTCACGAAGCTCCTACTCGGGCATTCTGTGAGTTAGGACTCTCCTTCCCTGTGAGGGAGCCTCCTCAGAGTTCAGAGCCTCCTCCTCAGATTGTCAAGGTGAGTAGAACTTCAAAAAGGAGTCCTGCTCTATTGTGTGTGTATTCGATTCAATTCGATTATTGAGTGTGTATTGGTTCAGTGCCTCCTCCTCGGAGAGCCCTAACCCAAATTTTAAATAGCTCAATGTTGCAATATATTCTTTTCAATCTATACAGCTCGCGTGGGAAGTCTCTCTGGGGATTTCCGTCTCCTCCCTATGGGAGGGTGGTGGGATGTAAAAATGTAAAAGAAATTACCCTCAGCTGTGTCACGAGGGATTCATGTCAGTCTGTGTTCTTTCTTTTTTGAATAAAAAGAGGAAGGTACATGAAGCACGACGGCTCCGTGTCGTTCTCCCAGGCGACTTGGAGGAACAATGTTTGGTGTCTTGCTAGACTATCCATTGATGTGTTTGGGTCTCGACGCATACATAGTGCTGGCTCGGTGTATTTCTGTTAAAGAATCACACAGGGGCTAAGTGTGCCTTGGTTGCTTGTTAAAACAGCGTTTTTATAGGGCAACTGGGATGGAGTTTTGTCTCTTCCGAGCGCCAGTTTACTAGGTTGTCTCGATGAATTCTCGTTCATATCTGGGGGATGTTAACGGAATAGATCAAAACATAGGTAGAGGGGTCTCACGCCCTTGGGGTGGGCCACTGAGCACGGTCTAAATGGGGACCGTCTGGGTGGCGCCCTCTTTTCATGTTTTAGATCGACACGCATACCTACCCCCTCTTCTGGAGTGGGCATGTCGGCGTGGTTAGGACACGGGACTGGTCTGGTCGCGCTGGTCCAGGTCAGTTAACCCGTTGTCCGCCGGGGATGCAGATCTGCTGTTCTGGTACCTTGAGGGATTTGTGCTTTTTTGGGGGGGAAAAATGCCGGGTCGGTCCGGGTGTCACAGGGTTAGGCGCTATGGAGACCCTTTGTTGGGTACATATTGTACTCTGCACTATCGTAATGGCTTACGGCCATACCAACCTGTACACGCCCGATCTCGTTCGATCTCGGACGCTACGCAGGCTCGGTCCTGGTTAGTACTTGGTTGGGAGACCGCCTGGGAATACCAAGTGCGGTGTGCTTAGGGCTGGTTCTCCATTCTTTTCACTCCTCTCTCACGCGTGGCGAAGAGGGGGCTGTTGGGGTGGTCTTGGACCTCCTCTGGTAACCCTGTGCTTCCCGTGCCGCCGGGCCCGGTCCAAAGTAAAGTTTCGTTGATACCGTAGGCCTGGGGTAACCCTTTTTTGAAAACTGAAACACTTGTACTGCGGTATAGCCAGTGTATGCCCGCAGGTGTGTTTTGGAGTTTTTTCTTGAGGGGTTATAGGAACAACCACCGTCTGTACAGAGAGGGTGGTTGATTCCCTGGTATGTTGGAGCAGAGTTAACTCCCGGGTTACCCGGTTGAGTGTGCCTCTGCACGTTCATGACGTCTGCCAATCATGTCAGCCTTCTCTGCCTCGACCCCTCTGGGTGGGTTTTTTTTAATGGAGGCTTTGTCATGCAACAACGCCAGCATACGCCCCTTCCGCCGGGGGGGCTGTTTTCAGCTGACTCCTTTGGCGCCTGTCTCATCCGCAGTGCTCCAGGCTCAGGTTACAGCCTGTTGCCTGGTTTCCCCGGTGCGCTGCCTGCTTCCGTTGGTTAACCTTTTTTGTGTGCTTACGGCCATGCTGACTGCCTGTTCTGCAGGGTCAGTGTGCCAGGCAGTGTGCTGTTGGGGGGAAAGGGCCCGCTCTTGGAGGGGCCTTATCCGAATACGCTGGCGATGTGGGGGGCGGTGTCACTAAGTGACCACCTGGTGGGGTCTTGATGCCTGGCGTCATTGACCTCTCCGGGCCCCCGTTTTCCAGGGGATCCAGTCCCTTCAGTGGGTCTGGGTCTTCCTTCGCGCTCCGCTGCTACGGCCTTGCCACAGGGTTGGGTTTGCTCTTGACCCCGTGATTTCTGGGGGCAGTAACGAGGTTGTTCCTTCCGTTCGTTCCCGGGTGGCATGCGGGTTGTGCGTGTGTGTAGTCGTGGGGTCAAGCCACGGTCTGCTCACCCTGTGCGTTGTGTTGCTTGAGTGCCTCTTCGCACGGTCGGATCCGTCGCCCTCCCGTGAACCTCCAATAGGGGGGGTATCCTCCATTAGGGAGGGTCGGGGGGGCTCGGTCCTCCCCGGTCTGATGGTTGTGGGGGGCCTCAGCGGGGTACATTCGTCGGGCTATGGCTCCGCTCAGCCCCTGTTATGCAGACAGGTGCTGAGCAAGCCATAACGCTACAGAACGAAGGGTTATGTATATAACCCAGTTCTGTTCACTACAGACGGTTAACCTTTCACTACCACACTACAGACAGTTAACCTTTCACTACCACACTACAGAAGGTTAACCTTTCACTACCACACTACCAAAGGGTTAACCCTTTCACTGCAACAATACAGAAGGTTAAACTTTCACTACCACACTACAGAAGGTTAACCCTTTCACTACCACACTACAGAAGGTTAACCTTTCACTACCACACTACAGACGGTTAACCTTTCACTGCCACATGACACTTTCACAACCACACTACAGAAGGTTAACCCTTCACTACCACACTACAGAAGGTTAACCCTTTCACTACCACACTACAGAAGGTTAACCTTTCACTACCACACTACAGAAGGTTAGCCCTTTCACTACAACACTACAGAAGGTTAACCTTTCACTACCACACTACAGATGGTTAACCTTTCACTACCACACTACAGACGGTTAACCTTTCACTACCACACTACAGAAGGTTAACCTTTCACTACCACACTACAGAAGGTTAACCCTTTCACTACCACACTACAGAAGGTTAACCTTTCACTACCACACTACAGGCGGTTAACCTTTCACTACCACACTACCAAAGGATTAACCCTTTCACAACCACACTACAGAAGGTTAACCCTTTCACTGCCACATGACAAAGGGTTACACTTTCACAACCACACTACAGAAGGTTAACCCTTTCACTACCACACTACAGACGGTTAAGTGTGGTAGTGAAAGGTTAACCTTCTGTAGTGTGGTAGTGACAGGGTTATATCCTTCTAAAATAGAGGGATGACGCAGCGCGTGGTGAACTGTAGATGGAATCTTAGTTATGACTGGAGTCAGAGAAGAACCTACAGTACGAGTCACACTGTAATATTTCAGCTTAATGTAACAGTGACCTTTCTTTTTTTCCAGCATGTCTAAAGATCTGCACTGGGCTGCACCAGCTACTGTATGTGTAACTCAGGGTCTAAAGTCCACACTAGAGACTTAGTAACTACTAGTTAGTTGGTAACTGAATCAGCCACTAAAATTGGTTGTACCGCGATTTACTCAGGGCATACGATGACATACGTTGGGACGCCAAGTCACAACTAAGACGAGTGGCCAATCGACAATCAAAGGTAAGAGTTTCGTCGCCATGGTTACTGTGCGCTTTAGCTTGCTGGCTGGCATGAGCCACTTGGCATTGTATCGCATCATAGTCAGCTAGATGGATATTGAAATATCTTATCAATAAATTAGGGCTCTACTGGATTACTGTGTTGCAGAATGACTTGTAATTAATGAAATGAAGACGCCGTGTGGAAGAGGACATTTTGTTTTACCGTTAGTGAGTATAATTCTGTGACACCTACCCTAGGACACGTGTAACTATTCAGTTGTTACTTAGAGTTACACTGTAACTTATCACCTACCCTATAGGACATGTGTAACTCTTCAGTTGTTACTTAGTTACATTGTAACTTATCTCCTACCCTATAGGACATGTGTAACTATTGAGTTGTTACTTTTTACATTGTAACTTATCATCTACCCTATAGGACATGTGTAACTATTCAGTTGTTACTTAGTTACATTGTAACTTATCTCATGCCCTAGGACATGTGTAACTATTCAGTTGTTACTTAGTTAAAAAAAAATCCTTTAAATATTTTTTTTTATTTTTGCACAAATCTTACAGATATTCATGGAAAAACTTTCAACAGCATAACATGCAAAGTCAAAGATTTGTCTTTTTCTTTTTCTTATAGACATACAAAACATACAAAGGACTTATACAGACATACCATACTTAGTTACATTGTAACTTCTCCGACATCTCCGCCTGGAAGACGACCAACCACCTCAAACTGAACCTAAGCAAAACAGAATTGCTCCACCTGCCGGCCAAATCCTCCCCCCTGACCGACATTTCCATCACAGTCGAGAATGCAGCTGTGACCCTGTCCCCGACCGCCAAGAACCTTGGTGTTGTCCTCGACGACCAGTTGAACTTCTCTGCTCACATCGCAGCGACACCCAGAACCTGCAGATTCCTCCTGAGCAAGGATCCGCCCCTTCCTGACAAAAGAAGCCACCCAACTCCTCGTCCAATCAACAGTCATCTCCCGCCTCGACTACTGCAACGCACTGCTTGCTGGCCTCCCGGCCACTGCCACCAAGCCTCTTTAACTCATTCAGAACGCAGCGGCCCGCCTGATCTCAAACCTACCGAAGTCAGCCCATGTCACCCCACTTCTTAGGGACCTGCACTGGCTCCCCATTGCTGCACGAATCCGCTTCAAGGCCCTCGACCTGGCATACCGTGGGGCAAAGGGAACTGCTCCCGCCTACCTCCGGTCAATGGTCTCTAACTACACACCCTCAAGACCCCTACATTCTGCATCTTTTGGCCGTCTCAGACCCACTCCTATCCGAGCTCCGGGAGGGTCATCAAGGAGAAGCCGCCTTTTCTCAGTCCTTGCCCCACAATGGTGGAATGAACTACCCACCCCAGTTAGGACAGCTGAAACCCGTCCAATATTTCGCCGTCGACTAAAGACGCACTTCTTCAACCACTATCTGAAATAAAATAATTGTTTAAATAAAGAAATCTAACCCTAACTAACCTTTCTATCATGCACTTGTCCTAATAAACGAACCTACACTGTAGCACTCAACACTTTGATGAACATTAATACTCAGCTGATAGAGTTGTGCCTTCCTGATGACTTGTCGTACAGAACTTGTAAGTCGCTTTGGATAAAAGCGTCAGCTAAATGACTAAGTAAATGTAACTTATCTCCTACCCTATATGACATGTGTAACTATTCAGTTGTTACTTAGTTACACTGTAACTTATCACCTTGTAACGTTCTGGGTTTCACCCGCAGTCGAACTGGCAGATGGAGCGCGTCAACCAGGATCTGGAGGGCGTCCTGAGGTGTTACGTTGCCGGGTGTCCGGCAACTTGGAGTAGGAGGTTGGCCTGGGTGGAGTACGCGCATAATACCCTCCTCTCCTCTTCTACTGGTATGTCTCCCTTTCAGTGTCAATATGGTTTTCAACCTCCTCTGTTTCCCAAACAGGAGCAGGAGGCTGAGGTGCCATCGGCCCAGGCACATGTGGCTCGCTGTCGCAGGACGTGGAACGGGGTGCGGGCGGCGCTGCAGAAGGCCTCGGTTAAGGCTCAGCGGCAGGCTAACCGCAAGCGTTGTCCGGCTCCGGTTTTCCGTCCTGGACAGCGGGTTTGGCTTTCCACCCATGATCTCCCTCTCCGGGTGGAATCCAGGAAGCTGGCCCCTCGCTTCATAGGCCCCTTTAAAGTGGTTCGTCGGGTGAACCCTGTGGCTTACAGGCTGCGGCTTCCGGCCTCTATGAGGGTTCATCCAACGTTTCATGTGTCCCTGTTGAAGCCATTCCTCTCATCGCCCTTGTCCCTGCCACTTCCTGCGGTTCCTCCGCCTCGCAACGTTGATGGTCAACCTGTCTATACGGTGCGGAGGATCCTGAGTTGTAGGCGGAGGGGTAGGGGGTTTCAGTTCTTGGTGGATTGGGAGGGGTACGGGGTAGAGGAGCGTTCTTGGGTGCCTCAAAGGGATATTTTAGATCCCAGCCTGATCGATGATTTCCGGCGGCTGCATCCCGAGGCCCCTAGATGAACGTCAGGTGCCGTTCGTCTGGGGGAGGTACTGTAACGTTCGGGGTTCTGGTCTTAGGAACCCCACTGTCATCATTAATTCCCCTGGTGGTTGGTATCTGCACTCACTGTTGGTCACGCCCTATTCCTGATGTGTCACTCCTTGTTCTGTCACCACTGGTTGCTGTCACTGTGCTGTCATTTACCTGTCACTAATTGACGCATTGGAATGTTTGGGGTTTGACTATATATTCATTGTTGTTTCTCTCTGCCCCTGTCGAGGCTTCAGACTGTGTATCGTGTGGAAGGAGCTGGAGATATTGCTATATACCTTCTCGCTCTTGATTATTCTCATGTATCTACCTTGCTCTCAAGTTGACGCCCGGCATCTTTCCCTGGATTCTCTGTGCTCTGTGTTCTTACATTAAAAGGCACCACTAAGAAAGAGCAATCATTCTCCGACTCGTATTATTTCCTCCTCTACTGGACTCACAATTGCTTACCTGCACCGCAACCGTAACAGAAGCCTCGACCATAATGAGCTCCATGGAGGAAATAAGAAACGAAATGATCGCACAGTGGGAACAGCTGAGAGCTGTGCTCGATTGCCAGTCGGCAGTCAACGTGGAACTGGGTCGGCTAGGAGACCTGACCATATCCTCCCGGGCGGCAAATTCGGCCTTGGCGGCAGTCAACAAGGTCCGGTCCACCGCTGCCGAGTCGGGAGCAGCCAGGGAAGTCGCAGTTGGAACGCCGCCAGCCAGCGGGGGAGGAGAGCTGGGACCTCCAGACAGGAGAGAGGAGATCCGCGAGCCAAGGCTGCCACCTCCGGACCGGTATGGAGGATCTTCAGAAGGATGTCGTGAGTTTGTCACTCAGTGTTCTCTCATCTTTCAGCTACAACCCCGCACTTTCCCCACACATGTGTCTCGGGTAGCTTATATAATCACCTTGCTCACTGACCGGGCCCTTTCCTGGGCTACTGCCGAATGGGAGAATGCATTGCAGATCTGCAACAGTGTGGATGCCTTCACCCGGGAGTTGCGTCTGAGGCAGAGAGGCTGAGGCGCATTGAAGAGAAGCGATGTTTCCGCTGCGGCCGCACGGGGCATCGGTTTTCCAGTTGTCCGGGATATTCGGGAAACGGGGGGGCCCGCTAAACTCAGGGGGAGTTATGGCAGGTGGGCATTCCTCCCCGGTTACTGATGACAATCGCACTTTTTTGAACATTACTATTGGGTGGGGGGATGTGATTGTGACTAACAAGGCTTTGGTGGATTCTGGGGCGGCGGGCAACTTAATCCATGAGGGGTTAGCACTTGAGTGGGGGGTCCCGTTGGAAGACCTAGAGGTGCCTATCCCGGTTCACTCTTTGGATGGTCAACCTCTGGGCTGTGGAGTCATTACCCAGCGCACCAAGCAGCTATGGGTGCAGGTGGATGGGTGGGAATTGTTTTTTGTTGTTATGTCTCCCTGTTCCACGATTGTGCTAGGTCACCCCTGGCTTGCTGTGCATAACCCGTGTATTAATTGGGCTACGGGTGAACTCTCCATGGGAAGCGGTGTCAAGGCTGACGCTGGCGAGAGTTCACCTGCCCCCCCCCCCCCCCTCTTGTGTCTCTCTCCAGGATGACGGTGAACGTTGCAGACTCCGTCTTATCTCCCAACCCAGATTTGGCAGGAGTACCTGCGGTCTATTTTGATCTGGCGGACGTTTTTAGTAAGACGAGTGCTAACGCACTACCGCCTCATAGACCTTACGACTGTCCCATTAATCTTCTACCTGGTACCTCTCCACCCCGTGGGCAGATGTTTTCTCTCTCTCTTCCCGAGACTGTGTCCATGAACACTTATATTCGAGAGGCACTGTCCGCGGGGCATATTCGACTGTCCACATCCCCTGCAGGCACTGGCTTCTTTTTTGTTGCTAAAAAGGATGGGGGTCAGCGGCCGTGCATAGATTATAGGGGATTGAACGACGTTTCCATCAAGAACTGATACCCTTTGCCTCTCATGGACACCGCCTTTGAGTGCTTACAGGGGGCGCAGGTCTTTTCTAAACTTTACTTACGTAATGCATACAATTTGGTCAGGATTAGAGAGGGAGACGAGTGGAAGACTGTTACGGCGGAGGCAGGTAGGTTCCAGTTGTGGAGAGCAATAAGTAGAAGCAGAGAAGGTTTTTACTCATTAAACGGTGGTTCTCTTTATTTGTAGAACGGTACACCTAGAGTAAATCCAATGGTAACAATACTGACGCTGGGCGTCTAGGAATAGAGAGGATAATAATAATAAATACAGCAAGGTCTAGATTCCGAGGTACCACCGTGTACCGTGCAGGGAGATTGAGTGAAGATTCGACAACTAGAAGCAGAAAGACAAGGGTTAAATAGGATCACATTCCTGACATACCAAGCGCACCACAGTGACAGCCAATCAGGAGACCCAGACAATAAGTGACAGGGGAGACAAGTGACAGGGGAGACAAGTGACAGGTGTCAGAATGGTGGGTGGTTCTCCGGCGGCCGCCAAAGAACCAAGAGTATTACAGTACCTTCCCCCGACGAACAGCACCAGACGTTTACCTAGGGGCCTCGGGATGCAGCCGCCGGAAATCATTGATCAGGCTGGGATCTAAGATATCCCTTTGAGGCACCCAAGAACGCTCTTCTACCCCGTACCCCTCCTAATACACCAAGAACTGAAACCCCCTACCCCTCCGCCTACAACTCAGGATCCTCCGCACCGTGTAGACCGGCTGACCACCAATCAACCGAGGCGATGGAACCGCAGTTAGTGGCGGGGCCAAGGGCGATGAGAGGAATGGCTTCAACAGGGACACAAACGTCGGATGAACCCTAATCGTGCTCGGAAGCCGCAGCCTGTAAGCCACAGGGTTCACCCGACGAACCACTCTAAAGGGTCCTATGAAGCGAGGAGCCAGCTTCCTGGATTCTACCCGGAGAGGGAGAGCACGGGTGGATAGACAAACCCGCTGCCCAGGACGGAAAACCGGAGCCGGACGGCGCTTGCGGTTAGCTTGCTGCTGAGCTTTAACCGAAGCCTTCTGCAGCGCCGTTCGAACCCGATTCCACGTCCGGCGATAGCGAGCCACATGTGCCTGGGCCGAAGGCACCTCCGCCTCCTGCTCCTGCTCGGGAAACAGAGGAGGTTGAAAACCATATTGACACTGAAAGGGAGACATACCGGTAGAGGAGGAGAGGAGGGTATTATGCGCATACTCAGCCCAGGCCAACCTCCTACTCCACGTTGCCGGGCAACCGGCAGCGTAACACCTCAAGATCCCCTCCAGATCCTGGTTGACGCGCTCCGTCTGCCCGTTCGACTGCGGAGGTCGCCGAGGCCGGCGGCAAACGCCTTCCAGAACCTGGAGGCGAACTGAGGACTCCGGTCAGACACGATATCCACTGGGAGCCCGTGGACCCGAAAGACGTGCTGTACCACCAGATCAGCCATCTCTCGGGCCGAGGGAAGCTTGGGAAGGGGAATGAAGTGGGCCGCCTTAGAGAAACGGTCCACCACCACCAAAATGGTAGTGAACTAGGGATGTCCGATATTATCGGCCGATATCGGCATTAAAATGTGATATCGGAAAATATCTGTATCCTTTTCAAAAAAAGATTTTTTATTTATTATTATTTTTTTCTAGAACCTTTATTTACCCAGGCAAGCAAGTAAGAACAAATTCTGATTTTATTTATTGTCGAAAGTATGCATAATGCTGTGTTAATTTCACAACAAGAGATATGTAATGTTAATTACCTGAAATTATTAAGTTTTTTGGGGGGTGGAAAACCCTGCATATATCGGTATCGGTTGATATCGGTTGATATCGGTATCGGAAATTAAGAGTTGGACAATATCGGTATATCGGTATCGGTAAAAAAGCCAATATCGAGCATCCCTATAGTGAACCCATCTGACAGGGGAAGGCCAGAAATAAAATCCAGGGACATGTGCGACCAGGGACGTTTGGGAATAGGAAGTGGCCGGAGACGCGCTGGTGCACGGCGAGAGGTCTTACTGTGCGTGCACACCGGGCAGGCCGCCACAAAGGAACGTGTATCCCCCTCCACTGTCGACCACCAGAACCTCCTACAGATAAACTCCAGAGTCCTGGTGGCCCCAGGGTGGCCGGTGAGTGAAGAGGTATGTGCCCACTGCAGCAGGCGCGAGCGTGCAGCCTTGGGCACATACAACCGCCGCGGAGGACCCCCACCAGGATCGGGCTCCCGTGTCAGCGCCGACCTTACCACCTTATCTATGCCCCAAGACATGGGTGCCAAAATCAAGGCCTGTGGAATAATGGGATGGGGCTTCTCCTCCCGACTCGGAGGATCAAACTGGCGCGATAACGCGTCAGGTTTGACGTTCTTGGAACCGGGCCGATAGGAGATGGAAAATCGAAATCGAGTGAAGAATAACGCCCACCTGGCCTGGCGAGCGTTAAGGCGTTTAGCCCCTTGTAAGCCAAGTTCTTATGATCAGTCCAAACAATGAAGGGATGTGCCACCCCCTCCAACCAATGTCTCCATTCCTCTAGTGCCAATTTGATTGCCAATAACTCCCGATTACCCATGTTGTAGTTACGCTCGGCCGAAGACAGCCGGAGAGAAAAAAAAAGCGCAAGGATGCACTTTACCGTCCTTTAAACACCTCTAAGAGATCACCCCTCCCACCGCGATGTCAGAGGCATCCACCTCCATAATGAACAGAACCTCTGCATCGTGGCGGATCAGTACAGGGGCGGAGGTAAATCGACGTTTGAGGTCGCAGAAGGCCGACTCTGCCCTATGAGACCATTCAAAGCCAAGGAGAGAGGCCTTAGTGAGAGCTGTTAACGGATTGGCTAAGGCGCTAAAATTGCGAATAAAGCGCCTGTAAAAATTGGCAAAGCCCAAAAACCATTGTAACTCCTTGAACGACGAAGGCCGTGGCCAGTCCAAGACTGCACTCACCTTGGCTGGATCCATGCGAAGATCACCCTTTGTCAACACAAAGCCCAGGAAGGAAACGGTATCAGTGTGAAACACACACTTCTCTGCCTTAACAAATAGTTGATGCTTGAGGAGACGGTCTAGCACCTTACGAACGTGCACTTGGTGTTGCACCATATCGCGAGAGAAAATCAGGATGTCATCTAAGTACACGAACACTGACACCCCAATTAAATCCCGCAGCACGTCGTTAACCAGGGCTTGCTGGAGCATTAGCTAAGCCAAAGGGCATGACTAAATACTCATAATGCCCATTGGGCGTGTTAAATGCAGTCTTCCACTCGTCTCCTTCTCTAATCCTGACCACATTGTATGCATTACGTAAGTCAAGTTTAGAGAAAACCTGTGTGTGCCCCCTGTAAGCACTCAAAGGCGGTGTCCATGAGAGGCAACAGGTAACGGTTCTTGATGGATACATCGTTCAACCCCCTATAATCAATGCACGTCGCTGGGAACCGTCCTTCTTATCAACGAAGAAGAACCCAGCGCCGGCAGGAGATGTGGATGGACGTATATGCCCCGCGAGCAATGCCTCCTCAATGTAAGTGTTCACAGACACTGTCTCTGGGCATGAGAGGGAGAACATACGCCCACGGGCGGAGAGGTACTGGGTAGAAGATTAATGGGGCAGTCGTATGATCTATGAGGCGGCAGTGCTTTAGCACGCGTTTTGCTAAAAACGTCCGCAAGGTCCCAATAGATCTTAGGTACACCTATCAAATCGGGATTAGTAGGTCTGACAGCATCTGCAACGCTCCCCACCATCCTGGAGAGAGAAAAGAGAAGAGGGGGGGTGGTCGCCGAAGACCGACTTAACGCCGTTCTCCGTTGAGAGTTCACCCGTGCACCAATTAATGACAGGGTTGTGAGAAGCTAACCAGGGGTGACCTAAAACAATGACAGAATAAGGAGAGAAAATTACAAATAATTGCAACCACTCCCACCTGAATGTGAATAGGAGCAGTGCGTTGGGTGATGCTCCCACTGCCCAGAGGCTGTCCATCCAGGGCTTGGACGGGAACGGGTACCACCAACTTCTCGACGGGATCCCCCACTCCTTTACCAGCCCCACATGAATAAGATTGCCCGCCGCCCCTGAGTCAATCAATGCCATGGTTCTCCTGATGTCGCTCCCACAGTTGACTGCAACATTTAAAAAAAGTATGAGTATCGGGAGAACAAGAGGATTTGAGCCCACCTGCCAGTGCCTCCTCAGGACCTAGCGGGCTCCTCCTTTTCCCGACGAGCCCCGACAACTGCCGAAGCGATGGCCGGTGCGGCCGCGCCGGAAGCAGCGTTTCGCCTCGATGAAGCGCCGTCGCTCCTCATCTGAGAGCGACAGCGCCCCAAGCTGCATGGGTTCATCACCCAGTGGCTCACTCGTGTAGTGCAGGAAGTTGTCGCCACCGGGAGAAGAAGGAACACGTACCTGAGCAGCTGTTCCTCGCTCACGTTCCCTCTCCCGATGTCCTTGTTTTCTTTCTTTCTTTCTTTCTTTCTTTCTTTCTTTCTTTCTTTCTTTCTTTCTTTCTTTCTTTCTTTCTTTCTTTCTTTCTTTCTTTCTTTCTTTCTTTCTTTCTTTCTTTCTTTCTTTGTCTTTCTCTTTCTCTTTCTCCCCAGATTCCCACAGCTGATAATTGTGGCTAAATTGCTACGGATACAAGATAAGGAACAAAGAACATTCATGTCATTGTGGTCCTGCTGCGTTATGCGTGTCAGAGGCCTACAACAGGGTTCGCACAAGGTCCTTGAAGTGCTTGAAGTGCTTAATTTAATAAAAAATCAAGGCCTTGAAAACAGCAACATTTTTAACAAGGTGCTTAAAAAGTCCTTGGAATTCAAATCAGCCATTCGCATTGAAAGTTTTGTTCATCCATGATAACATTGTTCTGAATCAAGAAATAATTTTTTTGGTGATAACCCTGGTGATAATCAAAAGCAAACCGTGGGCATCGCTGTGGGGCCTGAGGCAGTCGATATCCGTGGGCGATGGTTCAACGAGCCCCTGTGGGATCATACATGGTAAAACATTGTCGTGGAATATATTATCATGTCATTATGAGTCTCTGTTATTTTATCATGTCATACAGCTTGAGTTTCAGTCCAACCAGATTTACTGGTTAATGTGTGTATGTCTCTTTAAGATACTCTATCATTCTCTCAGTCGTAATGAAGGTGCTGTTCCTACCAGCCATAGAGCTATAACCCAAGGTCATGGGAACTGTAAGATGGAGCTGTTTTTCCTTCCAGGCTTAGCCATAACATAGTCGTATTATTAATTTCTCTAACCAGCCATTTTGTTTTCTTCTACGTAATTTCATATATTCAATTGTGTGTCTGACGAGGCCTCGAGGCCAGTCCCTGTCAGACGCTAGGGGGTAAACATGTCTGTCTCTGGCGGGTGACTGGTCTGGCAGCGTGGCCACGCTGTCATGAACTTTCTTTATTAAATAAACCTTTCTATTATTATTAATAATGACTCAGAATGATTAATGTAAGCGGCTCATCGTTTGTCCTTTAATAATTCCCATTACAGATGGCGACGAGATGTTTTTTTTTTAACCGATGGGTGTCGAGGTTGGCCGCCAAACGGACTCTGCAGAAAGGGTGAATCCTGGAATTCCGGGGGAGCGCTGTCTCGAGGCTCCTCCGTGCGAGACACCGAGGGGAGAGAACCAGCTGCGCCGTCCGCTTGGCTGTCACCTCCGGCATGAACCTTGGGGACGCGTGATAAGGAACACTCGGTGAGCTGTTGACATTCTGATTTCTGTTTAAAACATTTTTTGTTTTTAAATTTATAATTAGAGGTCTAAACTAGAACATGGTGCCGGTCAGAGCTATTTTTTAAATGTATATTACTATGTGCTCTGCAGTGGTTATTTTTTTCATTGTATTGGTGTATTACTGTGCTTGGTAGACTGGCGATGGTTTTTTTTTCTATAGTTTCTCAATCTTGGTACGTCCCGAATGTATTAGGCAGGGATTAGGCTCGTGCCTTATAGACGGGGTGCGGGTGCCTACCACGAGTATAATAAAATATGTTGACGACGAGAAGAATTATGGGATATTTTTTTTAATTAGGTTAATATATATTTTAGAGCGATGGGGGTCGAGTTGGCCGCGAGCCGAGGCGCTATGCGGGCAGGTTGAAATCTTGGGTTTCAGGGAAAGCGCTTTCTTCTTCTCAATACTTCCCCACACATGGGAAGGGAGTGAGGAACCGCTTGCTAGCGTCCGTTTGGCTGCCAACTACGGCTAGAATCCATGGGAGCGTGGGGGAGATATTCGGTGAGCTGGGCATTCTGTTTAGAAGCGGTTATTTATAAAGTAGCCATTCTGTTTAAAAGCGGTTATTTATAAAGAGGCCATTCTGTTTAAAAGCGGTTATGTATAAAGTAGCCATTCTGTTTAAAAGCGGTTATTTATAAAGTGGCCATCCTGTTTAAAAGCGGTTATGTATAAAGTAGCCATTCTGTTTAGAAGCGGTTATTTATAAAGTGGCCATTCTGTTTAAAAGCGGTTATGTATAAAGTAGCCATTCTGTTTAAAAGCGGTTTTTGTTTCTATCTATAAAGTACTTATGCGAGTGGGGTATTGAATATAGGATAATGTGTGTAACCCCCCTGTGTTTCCTTGAGTACTGGGATTTAAGGGGTATGTTCTGGCTGTACGCTGTTTACAGAGCTTTTTGTCTCCGAGTGCTCAGGAGGAACCAATTTTTGGGGGCTACATAATTTGTACATAGTATTGTTTTTTTTGGGTACCTTTTTTATGGTTTTCCTCTGGACACTTTAAATTAAGAGGTATGTTCCGATAATTAGGCGTGAATTACATTTGTATCCGAAATAACAGGCGTGTGCAAAGTACTGTGAGTATAGTGGAAAGGGCAAATAGTTTTAGGCACTGATTCTGGGTTTTTTGGTTGTTGCACTGTTTTTGGGTTATCACAAAGAGGCGGGAAGAGGGTCCGTGCGTGAGGATACCAAGTGCGTGGGATGCCAAAAGATAGGGGGACAGGGCTTATGTCGTGTGATTAGTTTTCCACTACCTTATCTGGTCAAACTGCAGTTTTTTCTGAAAAGAAATAGGATAGGGGCATTGTATCCGAAATAACAGGCGTGATACGTATCCGAAATAACAGGCGTGATACGCTACTCCACAGAGCTTTTTTCTCGAAAGTGTTCAGAGGAAACGATTTGTCGGCCACATATTTTATTGTGGGTTTTTATTTGTTGTCTTTTATTTTCTGTTTGGTTTGTGTTTACCTAGAAAATGGAAAATGTGGACAGTTTAGAGGGGCCAGAAAGGGGGGCCTGTGGGGTCATGACGGGAGAAGCTAAGAATCTGTTTTTCTGTCTTTTCTCCCACGGTGTGCCCGGGGCTGGATTTTGGGCTCGGTGTCTTTCCGTGTGCGTCACCGTCACCGGCCGTCCCGTCCCGTGTATAGCGCACACTCACATGCACGCACACAGATCGATGGAGATACAGGTACAGCAATATATTAAGGCCATGTGAACAAATCACTGACAATGGGCCTTCTGAAATTTGTATTAGTAGCTCCAAAGTTATCATAAAGTGTATAGGGTTTAGGTATACTGTTGTGGAAAATGTGTACACGGGGGTGGAGGTAGGAGAGGGGTTAGTCTTGACTAGTTTAATATAGGTCAACTAGCAGGGCTCAAAGACACTAGGGCGACAGTCTGGCTGATGTTCTTAAAACAGCCTCAAGATAGGCAGATGGACATTTCAGTACATCATATCGTGTGCTCTAATCTTGTGTCTTTTCTCTCTTTCATACATACACAGCACACACACACAGACACAGCACACACACACAGACACACAGACACACACATACACAGCACACACACACAGACACAGCACACACACACAGACACACAGACACACACAGTCACACAGACACACACACACACACACACAGACACACACAGTCGCACAGACATACACACCGACACACACACACACACACACATTCCCTGTGACACAATACACACATACAATACACACACGTCTGTACGCAGACGCACACACACACAGACACACACACACACATACACACACACACACACACACACACACATCTCACTCTCTCTTCGATGTTCTTAATGTTTTACATCATATCGTGTGTGTACATCATATCTTGTTTATCTCTCTTCGATGTTCTTAATGTTTTTATCTAAATCTATGTTCTTCTTAATGTCTTTATCTCTCTTCATGTTCTTAATGTTTTTATCTCTCTCCGATGTTAAATCTACGTATCATCTTAATGTACGTCATGTCAGATCTGACATGATATGATACGTCATCATATCTGTCATGGGGGGGCAGGACTGAGAGGGGATTTAGGGGACAAGCAGAGGGATTGGGAGTTAGAGTGTTTTTTGTTCAAGCTGTGGTGATCCTCTGCTCGATCCATAGCTTTTGCTGTTAAGAACTTCTTTTCCTAAATAAATTACCTACTTGTTAAAATTGGAACTATCGTCTCTTGCTGTGTTAAACAACCATCAGCCACAACATTTGGTGACCCTTGACCTGTAGACCGCCCTGCCGGGCCCCCTCACACGGCCAGCTCCGGACCTCTCCCGTAGAAATTCTGGCGGTGTCGACAAACAAACACAGGTGAGCATTTTTGCTTTTGATTAGAATATCCGTAAGAGATTCTGAGGGAGGAAAAAGTTGAGCTGACTGTGTGACGAGGGTCTGGATGGACGGCTAAAACGAACACGACTGGTGAGGTGTTTACACTGGGGCGATTCCTCTTTTAACAGGCTATAAGTGCGCCACTAATCAATTTTAATTGCATGTTTTCGACCTCTGGTCAAATTTTTCTCCATCTCTTCAAACCTCTCCCCGACCCCTTTCCCTGATTTCTTTACGACACTCTCCAGATACACACATAACTGTGCCTTCTGTCCTCTGTAGATAAGACTCTCAATTTTCAAAACAAAAACCGGTGCCGCTCTGCTGTTATTCAAAACACACTATCACAGCTGGCATTCTCTGTGTCAAACTAATTACGTTTACGGATACACTATTGTTCGTTTTCTTATTGGCTTGTGAGGTTGTTGCTACAGAGAGGCTAGCTGTCCTACACACACACACACACACACACACAGTCACACATACAATACACACACACACACACACGCACACACACACACAGTCACACACATAAACACACATACACAGTCACACACACACACACACACACACACACAGTCACACATACAACACACACACACACACACACACACACACACACACACACACAGTCACACATACAATACATACACACAGTCACACACACGACACACACACACACAGTCACTACACACAGACACACACACACACACAGACACACACACACCGACACACACACACACATTCCTGTGTCCCGTTAGACAGCGGGTTGTGACGCACACACACACCGACACACACACACACACACACACATTCCGGTGTCCCGGTAGACACACACACACACACACACACACACACACAGTCACACACACACACAGACACACACACACACACACACACACACAGACACACACACACACACACACATTCCTGTGTCCCGGTAGACAGCGGGTTGTGACACACACACACACCGACACACACACACACACACACACATTCCTGTGTCCCGGTAGACAGCGGGTTGTGACACACACACACACAGTACGCACACACACACAGTCACACACACACACACACACACACACAGTCACACACACACACACACACACACAGCAAAGACACACACACACACACACACACACACAGACACACACACACCGACACACACACACACACACACACATTCCTGTGTCCCGGTAGACAGCGGGTTGTGACACACACACACACCGACACACACACACACACACACACATTCCTGTGTCCCGGTAGACAGCGGGTTGTGACACACACACACACAGTACGCACACACACACAGTCACACACACACACACACACACAGTCACACACACACACACACACAGCAAAGACACACACACACACACACACACACACACAGACACACACACACCGACACACACACACACACACACACATTCCTGTGTCCCGGTAGACAGCGGGTTGTGACACACACACACACAGTACGCACACACACACAGTCACAC
The DNA here is from genome assembly GCF_963971535.1 of Notolepis coatsorum. Lineage (NCBI taxonomy): Eukaryota > Metazoa > Chordata > Actinopteri > Aulopiformes > Paralepididae > Notolepis > Notolepis coatsorum. Next base: position 110,734 of record NW_028171845.1, read on the forward strand.
ACACACACACACACACACAGTCACACACACACACACACACAGTCACACACACACACACACACAGCAAAGACACACACACACACACACACACACAGACACACACACACCGACACACACACACACACACACACATTCCTGTGTCCCGGTAGACAGCGGGTTGTGACGCACACACACACAGTCACACACACACAGTCACACACACACACACACACAATCACACACAAACACACACACACACCGACATACACACATACACACACACACACACACAGACACACACACCGACATACACACACACACACACACACACACAGTCACACACAGACACACACACACCGAGTTGTAGTAGCGTTGTAGTGGTAGATCTAGGTTAACTGTGTCCTGGGGTAGAGTAGTGGTAGATCTAGGTTAACTGTGTCCTGGGGTAGATTTAGGTTAACTGTGTCCTGGAGTAGAGTAGTAGTAGATCTAGGTTAACTGTGTCCTGGAGTAGAGTAGTAGTAGATCTAGGTTAACTGTGTCCTGGAGTAGAGTAGTAGTAGATCTAGGTTAACTGTGTCCTGGAGTGGTAGTTGTAGAGTAGTAGTAGTTGAAGTACAACCACACACACACATACACAACACAATAAACACACATACACACTAAACAACGATGCATACAGCAGAGGACATACTGTTAGACCGGAACCCGCTCATAAAGAACCTAATTCTTAAGGTTGGTGTCCGGTGGCAGAGGCGTACAAAGGCCGGGGACACAAAATGGCCTTCCGGAGGTACTTTTGATCTCGACGTATGCGAAGAGATGAATGTAATGATTCGTAACCACAAGCCAGGCGACAGCAGCAAAAAGAGGTTGAAAAAGAGGACAGAAGAGTTGGGGGTAATGAAGCTCTACGCCCAGAAGGGGAGAGCATACAGGCAGGAAGCTTTAGCGCTAAATCAGAGAGAGACGGATATAGGGAAACCAACATCCCCACCTTATGTCACGCAATTGCCGGTGGGCACGGTGACAATAAGAGGAGAATATGAGGAGACGGAATTAGGGACCCCCGCTAGGTCAGAAACCCCCGCTAGGTCAGAAACCTCCGCTAGATCAGAGACCTCCCTTAGGCGAGATACCCCCCCCAAACTGACCCCGCAGGATCTCTATCCGAAAGTCCTGGCGGCATATGGCGAGACAGTACGTCGGAAGTTGTATGATGCAGAGGAAGAGGAGGTAGAGAACCTGGGCAGGCAGAGGGAGGGAGTCGGGAGGAAGATAGAGGAAGAGGCCCGTCAAAATATGGCACAGCAGACATCAGGGAAACACGGGGCGTGTGGCCACACCAAACTGTTGACTGATGAGGAAGATGAGAACGACACGAAACCAGCACAGGAGAAAGGAAACATTACAGGAACCCTGACTTTCGCCCCTACATTCCTGGGAAGTGTGACAAGTACAGGCCAGTTTCCCCTGCTAATAAAGGGGAACGATATCTTTCACATGCCATGGTCACCTCTAGACATCGATGGCATAATAGCAAGACTACCGGACCTTTCAGAAGGAGCCTCCAGGTGGATCACGCAGTTTGAGGAAAATACGTCATCTTTTCTGCTAGCAGTGGGTGACGTCAAATCCCTGTTGACGCGCTTGCTAGGAATTGGTGCCTGCCGGGACATCATGGGTGATACATCGATGCGAGTGGCATGCGACACGCAGGCCCATGATGGAGACATATTCAACGCGCATAGAGCGGCGTTGTGGTACAAACTCAGGAATCAATATCCATCACGTATTAATCCGGCAAAACTGGCGGGCAACCCCATAATGGAGACGGAAGGGCCTGGCACCTATGTGAACAAAATACTGAAGGAGTGGAGAGGTGAGCTAGGACACAACCCAGAAATAGACCCGTTGCAGAGGGCGATGTTTAGAGAAAGTGTGATGAGAGGGCTTCCAGAGGTGGTTAAGAATAGACTGGAAGACGTGGTGGGGTTAATGGACATGACTTATCCTTTGTTCTGTGCACATGTAACACATAGTGTGGAGAAGCAAAGGGCTCAGGAGCAGAAAGTCAGGGATCAGGATAGAAATGACTCAAGGAAGTTAACTCAGCAACAACTGCAGCCCCAAAGGAGGTTGCAGGCAGTAATGGTGTCATCTGCTACCTCTCCACCCATGCAGGACCAGGGACCCCCGCCTGCACCTCAGGTAGTGAGAAGCTATGGCTATAGTTCACAGAACCAGGCGTCCAGGCGGCAGGCAGGGAATGGGCAATCAGGCCCACGGTTTACACAGGGACCGGGGAACGAACAACAGTTTCCCCGTTTCCACTGTTGGAACTGCGGCATGCAGGGACACAGGGAAATGAGATGTAGGCAACCATACCGTCCCGGCTCGGAGTATGGAAGACCCGTGCGCCAGGGGGAGTCACAAGGGCCCCACGACCAGGGGGAGACAGGAGGGCCCCGAAACCAGGGGGGTAATCACTAGGGGTGCCCAGAGAATGCGACAGGGGGAAATCAAATGATTGTGGTTTCCAAGGGAGCTGAGCAAGAACCTATTCTGCAGGTCCTAGTGGAGGGCAAATTAACAGAGATGATGGCAGACACTGGAGCAGGTTTTTCCTGCATAAAGCAAAAATACGCTGCTCACTTACCCCAGTCTGGACAGTATGTTCGGACGGTCGGATTCTCGGGAAAAACACAATTAATACCCACATCAGATCCAATCTCTATGACGTATAACAACAAGACCATAACAATACCTGTATTAATTTCGGACAGCACCCCGCGCAATCTCTTGGGACGAGATGCAATGTGTAAACTAGGCTGTAAAATCCTATGTACGCCTGAGGGGATTCAAATTGAACAAGACGTGTACCAAATGATGCTACAAGGGACGGGGGAGAAAGAGGCCACTGTGTTCTGGCTGGGCAACATAGATGCAGAGCTGCAAAGGGTCTGTGACCCCTGGGAGCCATTTCTGAAAACCCAACTGCCTCAGTCTAGACAAACAAACATGGAGGCACATTGCACACTACAATATTTGACGAATAGTGACCTAGTTAGGAACAAGGCATGGTTGCAGGGACAGCCCGAGCAGGTGCAGATTGACTCATCTACGATAATTGTAGGGAGACAGGGCGCGGCGTTGAGGGTTAACACGGGTAAGTATCTACGGGAACAACATAGACTAAGAGACGCCGCCCCACACATCACTCTGAGAATAAATCCTGGTTACGAATCCGAACATCTAGGTTCAATGATACAGGAATCCGAGACTCAAAGGTGGGTCTCCACGGAATCTCCGCTAATTTGGAACAGCGCAGATGGGAGTTTCATAAAAATAATGATTTCCTTTTCAGTTTTGGCAAAACCGCAAGTAATCAGATTACCAGGAGACCCTTGCGTTATTCCAGAGGCGGATGCTTTGCTGGAACAGGACATGTTGGCGCGCACCCCGGAACGGTTGTGGTCAAAACACGACACAGATGTGGGTCTAATATTGTCGGCACAGCCAGTGAAGGTCAGGTTAAAGAAGGGTTGTAGACCACCCTTTATCAGACAGTATACAATGAAGCCAGAGTCGGAGGAAGCTATATCACATCAGATTGAGGGACTGTTAAAGGGGGGAGTGCTCGTCCCTTTCAAATCCAGATGTAATACACCTATCCACCCAGTGCTAAAGGCGGACAGGGCTAGGTACAGACTGGTACACGATTTGAGGGCGGTGAACGACGTGGTGTCTGGACCAGAGGCGGAAGTCGCTAATCCACACACCCTCCTGACAAACATCCCGAGTAGCTCGCAGTACTATACGGTCATTGATCTCACGCAGGCATTCTTCAGTGTTCCATTGGAAAAAGAGTCTCAGTATCTGTTTGCTTTTACCCACAGGGGGAAACAATACTCTTACACCCGGTTGCCACAAGGGTTCGCGCACTCGCCGCATTACTTCTCGAAGGCGCTCAAGGAAGACTTGCAAGGAGTGTGCGACACACTACTCAGCACGGTTTTACTGTATGCAGATGACATTCTAATCTGCTCGGATACACGTCAGCAGTGCCATGAGGACTCCATCAAAGTTTTGAGTGGATTAGCCGTGGGAGGCCACAAGGCATCCCGTTCAAAACTGCAGTACTGCCAGCCAAAAGTTGAGTACTTGTCTCGCGTCATTCAAAAGGGCATAAAAAACATCTCACCCACGCAACTCGAAGCTGTATCCAAAGCACCTAGGCCATTGACGGTCCGACAGATGATGACGTTTTTAGGGATGACTGGGTACAGCTCTGAGTGGGTGGAGGACTATACGATAGCGACAGCGCCGTTGAGGATGATGATAAAAGAGGCGGGTACAGACAAGCTTCGCGCTCCCTTGACATGGACCGAGGAGGGGGAGGACGCGTTCATAAACATTAAGCGTCTGTTGTTACAGGCCCCTGCCCTGGCGCTGCCGGATTATGAGAAGTGTTTCCACCTATTCGTCTCACATAGAGCGCAGCATGCGACAGCTGTCCTGACTCAAACACAGGGGGGGAGTGGGAAAAAACAACCGATAGCATATTACTCTAGAGCTCTTTCGCCGGTGGAGCAGGGTCTGCCACCTTGTTATCAGGCCCTGGCCGCAGCACATTTGATGTATGAGAAGGCAACGGCCGTGACAATGGGATATGACATTTGCATTTGGACACATCACAAATTGGCAAACTTGATTGAAAGAGGCAAATTTGTTCTGACCAGCCAACGGCAACAGGCTTACATGAGGCTCCTGCAGTACTCGGACGTTACGATAAAAACATGCCACGGCAGTAACCCGGCGGATCTGGTACCACTCCCGAGCGAGGGTCAACCGCATGAGTGTGAGGTGGAGGTACAGGCTTTCGTGAAACTCCGTCCTGATTTGGGAGTCGACCCGCTCGCGATAGCAGAACTCTCACTTTTTGTGGATGGGTCCTGCTATCGGGAGGGGGAAAATTTAAGGTCAGGATACGCCGTCGTACAGTGCAAACCTAACGGAGAAACACTAACAAGAAAGGCCGGACAATGCATGCAACCATGTTCGGCCCAGCTTGCAGAACTAATAGCACTAACAGAAGCATGCATAATAGCTAAAGATCGCACGGTTAACATCTTTACAGACTCTGCGTATGCGCATGGCGTATGCCACCTATTCGCGGCCATTTGGAAGGCAAGAGGCTTTAAGAAATCGGACGGCTCACCGATCCTTCACCACAAGCAGGTTGTGGCGCTTATTCAGGCTGTAAAGTTGCCCAAAAGCATTGCTATCGTAAAGTGCCAGGCACACAGAAAAGACCTGTCCTTTGTGACGACGGGAAACAACGCGGCGGACGAGGCCGCGAAGGCGGCGGCTGCGGTGCCGTCCACGGCTGTTCTGATGTTTGCGGCCGAACTGACGACTGAGGTAACTGAGGATAATTTGAGTGATCTTCAGGACTCAGCCACGCAGGCCGAGAAACAGTCGTGGACGGAGAGGGGGGCTGTAAGGGGGGCAGATGGTCTGTGGAGGAGTCATAACGGTTTGATAGTCGCCTCCATCGATCTTCTGTCCTTAGTGATACCTGAGGCTCATGGTGTTGATCACTGTGGAAGAGCAGAGACCCTGAAACGAATCACGAAAATGGGATTTTGGTCCCCAAAGCTTCAGGCACAAATTGACGTTACACTAGCCAGGTGTTTAACATGCTTACAGGGCAATGTGCGCAAAGGAGTACCGACAGTGGCGGCTTACACACCCCTCCCTGAGGGACCATTCAGACATCTGATTATGGACTATACAGACATGATAACGCCAGTGCAGGGCAAACGATACCTCCTGGTAGTAGAGGACTGCTTTAGTCGCTGGATTGAGGCCATTCCATCTAAACACAAGAACGCGGACACAGTGATCAAGTTCCTGTGTCGCGAGGTCATTCCGAGATTTGGAATTCCCACGATATTACAAAGCGATAATGGCCGCGAGTTCATCGACAAGGTGGTTAAAGGGCTGATGCAGAAATTAGGTATAAGACAGCGCCTTTCCTGTGTCTATAGTCCCGGGTCGCAGGGGAAGGTGGAAAGGGCCAATCTGGTCATTAAAAACAAACTGTTGAAAATCTGTATGCAAACTAAGCTTAACTGGATTGATGCTTTGCCACTTGCTCTGATGGCTATTAGAAGCAGCGTAAACCGCCAAACACAGCTAACACCGCATGAAATGCTTACAGGCCGCAGCATGCCAGCACCGCCATTTAGACACCTGGCTAGGGGCCCGGCATTAGATATTTTTGAGCAAGATCTGAAAAAATATCTTCAGCAAGTGACTAAAATACATGAAGCTGTGTTTCGACAGGAGCAGAGAAAGGAGAGAAAGGGGGTGAAGGAGGCGGAGAAGGAAGCCACCAAACCGAGACTGATCCCTGGGGACCTGGGCCCTCATGCATCAACGTGGACTTTGAACTTGACCTACTTCCACACGTAAGCACGGAATGTAGAACTAGCGTACGCACAGGGAAGTCGGCATTCATCACACGTGCGTACGCAGGCTCTATGGTCCTCCGTGTTGATGAATACCACTTTGTTCTACCGTCAATGCTCGTGCATGATTATCCATATATGGTCATGAAAATGAGGAAACACCCCCCATGGGATGTGAAATAATGGACCGACCCGAGCGGGACTCCGAGAAACTCCACGGAGAATTCACTGCTGTCGAACCAAGAAGACACTATCGCGTATTGTGGGATAAATAAAAGGCGGATTTGTAAACGGTGATGTCAGATATCAACGGCTCCCTAAGACCATTGCTGCAATTCTGCCTGGACAGCTCAAAATACTAATAAAGACCGTTCGTTGACCACTGTTTGGCTTGGTTGTGTGTCATTATAACCGTGCTTGTAATATGAATGCCTTTATTAGTTGTGTTCGATTGGCTATATGATTTTTAGATGCATCTATTTTGTTGTCGGCTAATAAAGACCGCGCTGGAATATGACTGCCTTTTCCCGTGTTGTTTGATTAATACCCCATGGATTAAAGTTCTCCTCAATTTTATTCCAAATCGCGATGGATCTCCCGTCAATTTTCTACCTGCTGCATATGATTTCTAGAGGCATACTACAATCTATTTTGATGTCAGTATTGGGTAGCCTATATAAACAATATAATACGAGAGCATATACAAGAACAATGAATCTCACTGCATGTATGATAGCCTGCCTTTCAATACATGAACTTGAATCCCATCATATACATAGTCTGTCCACTATAGTGTCATTGCAATGCGTTTTCTATTCTTTCTTATACAGTAAAAAGGGGGAATAACACTATATTAATATGACTTGTATTCTGCTTACAGCTTCGAAGTTCCACTTGTTTCGTTTAACGTAAAGCCTTTTAAATATAATCAAAACGTTCCCGTGTTTCTGCGGTCTGCGCAGAATAATAACGAGTTGAGCTTTATGATTTATGATGAATTGAAAATGGGGGACCCTGATGTAAACAAGACGAAAGTTGGTCTGCATCCCCAATTAACAATTGTATGTACTGAGCTGTACTGTACTGTACCCATTCTGCAATCTGTTAATAAACTTTTCAATCAATCAATCAATCAAGCTACGCGGAGCGCAGTCAGTCAGTAGCCTACTTATATATTCCGATAACGCTATATAAACCATGCTGCATTCATTCTGAGAGAAAGATCTATTATTCCAAATGCTATTTATAGGGTTTTGACCATAATTACACTACTGTTGCTATTTTACAATGAACTATAATGAACTACGGTTCGTACAGAACGTGCCAGTGTTATTATGCACAGAAGCTCATTTCCTTGTTGTAATAATATATTCTACCACTGGGCGCTAGGTACGCCAGGTCTGAAAAGTGCGTAGATGTACGCACAAAGTCAAGTTCAAGTTGAAGTTGATGAATCCCACTCTTTGCTTAGAAATGATCGTACGCACAGGGTAAGCACAGATCTGTGCGTAGAACACGTTGATGCATGAGGGCCCTGGTCTTCGTAAAGGTCCACAAGAGAAAGTGGTCATCACCCCGGAGAGAGGGCCCGTACGAGGTGATCCGATCGACTGGAACGGCAGTCCAAGTCAAAGGATCAGCGACCTGGTTCCACTTCAATCACTGCATAAAGGCCAGCGGCGATCTCTTGGGGGATACAATCGATCGCAGTTATGCAGAACCCGACATGGAGGGTCCGAGACGGCAACTGGAAGGTGCAGTGCCTGCTGATGCTCCCGCAGATGTTGGCAGCAGTGTGCGGACGGTCGGCCGGGCACAACGACGTCATTGAGAACCGTCACGGTCGACCCGTCCTTGAGGATGACGGGTTTGAGTGGGTAGGAGTCCCACGGGGTCCCGCTCAGGCTCAAGTACCAGCAGGCTTTCATGACCAGGCTCAGAATCAGGCGCCCCCTCTTCCCTCCATCGAGGAAGGGGGGGAGAAGATAAGACTACAACCAAAAGGGGTGTTTCCCGTAGGACCGCAAGGGCATGTTTTTGATTTTGACCATTCCCCCGTTACAGGCGGGGATACTTACCATTATACTAACGAGGATCGGGTTGTGGGGGTAGATAGGAGGGTTGAGCCTGTCCCGAACCAATCACAGGGGACAGGGGTGAGGGGAAAAAGGGAGGTCAAGGACACTGAGTCGGAAGAGGTGGGGGGACAGGATATGTTCCAGAGGACAGCCGGAACGTTGAGGGACTCAGTGGGCTCACTCTGGGCCAGGTTGAGGGGTTTGCTTCCTTCCGGGGAACAAGATGGGGGCGACTATGACTATGACGAGGAAGACCCGGAGGCTGACCCGATGTATAGGGCGGCTTTAGGGAATGAGTGGTTTAAGTGGGTCCAGTACACGAGCGCGCAGAATCAGATAGAGGATTGTTATGTCTGCTCCAAGGCACGTCCGGATAGGCTGCTGGTGAAGGGCACGAAGTTCAGTTGGGCTCAGTGTGACAGGGACGCAGAGGCATGGGAGGGGCCCCATAATAGTCACCCTTGGTGCGAGGCAGAGTGTTTGGGGTTTCTCGGCTCTAGTCGTTTTAAGGCGGCAGGAAACGTCACGGATTTCAAGGATGTCACTATGCGGGAACGTTGTAGGAAATTGGATGTACGTGTGCAGGGGGTAGCGACGGGGTTGCCAATACCCAGAGGTGTCAAACTATGGCTGACCAAGGATTTCGAGTGCTTGCAAAAGGAGGGGACCCGGGATGTAGGGGAGGTGGCAGAGGGGCGGTGCACTACTATTTGGAGCATCACGACTAACTGCACGAAAGAAGGAAAGTGTGGACACGGGGTCGTGTTAAAGGGAGTGGATACCAACCCACGGCCTGTAGCTTGCCCTTTTCATGTCCAGGATATGGCACTGGCGGACCAATACTGGCTCTGCGGCGGTAGGAGGTTGAGGAATACACTTCCTTTAGATTGGTCAGGTAGATGTGCCCGGGTTCAGGCGATCATGCCAATGGTGGTCCTACCATTATCAGTGACGGAAGGACCTTCTGAGTCTCCTATCTCTCGAACGAAGCGTAGCTACAAGGCAGACCCAAGGGTGTATCTGGACAGCATAGGACAGCCAAGGGGCATTCCAGCCGAGTTCATGGCTAAGAATGAGATTGCGGCAGGGTTTGAGTCTATTCTGCCATGGATATCGGTCAATAAGAACACCGGGTGGATCAACTATTTGTTTTACAATCAGCAGCGGTATCTCAACTACACCGAGGAGGCGTTGGATGCAATGGGGGACCAGATGCACGCGACCAGTACGGTGGCGTGGCAGAATAGACAGGCTCTGAACTGGTTAATGGCGGAGAAGGGTGGAGTCTGTTCCATGTTTGGACAGTACTGCTGCACATTCATTCCGACGAATGTGGGGCCAGGGGGAAAGTTCTCCGAGGCCATGGCTAAGCTGAAGGATTTGAGGGAGGAGTTGAGGGGGAATTCTGGCCGGAATGAAGAATGGTGGGGGAGTGGGGTGTTGGAAAGATTGGGACAGTGGGGAAGCATAGTGATGCAGACGGGGATATCCATTGGGGTGGCAGGGTTGATATTGGTTCTCCTTTTCTGTTGTGGTATGCCTCTCTTGGGTAGGCTGGTAACTTCACACGTAACGAGCCAAATGCTGATGGTGGGACAGAAAGAGATTGAGCCACAAATCGGGCCATGTCCTCAGCTTTATGCTGCCTTAGAGGGAGACGAGGGGATAGAGGATTAGGGGTATGGTGAGGTAGGGACATTTTCTTTTTGTTGGTTCTTTCCTTTAAGAGTGACGGGGGATGGTCTGAGTGCAGTTTTGTTGGTTTATTCCTTTAACTAGGAGTTTTAGTCTGATTTTCTAATGATCCTTCGGCATAGAGATTGCAACCATTGAAAATCATTGCATTATTTTTTATTTTTTTATTATTTTTTGTTTATTTTACTCGTGGTCCTGGTCAAACCGGAATGGGAAGGGGCATCGGCAGAGTGTCGGTTCTGAGCCTGAGGAAGCATTGAGAAGAAGTGTTCTGGGGATCGGTTCTGGGGACTGGAGGGACAAAGGGGGGGGCTAACGCAGTGGGCAAGATGGGCACCTCCCGTCGAAGATGGGGGGACACGTGGTGAGGTCGGTACCAGCGCCTCCCGTCCAGGTATGGGGACACGCTTCTACGGGGACTGGAGGTGTGGCGTGGTGGTTGCTGTATTGGCAAAATGTGACTTTTGGCAATACGGTGAGGAGACTATGGCGTGGGCATGGAAGGGGGGCTGAGCGATGGACACTGGGACTCAATGTTATGGAAGAGACAATGTAATTTTTTTTTGGGAGGGATGTTCTATGTTTAGTTCTGACGGTCAACTTCTCCTTTCCCTGATGAGAGTCGCGGTTTCCGGCCGGAACTGTGGCTCATTTGGTAAGCGGTGGAGGTTGGGGGGATTTGTCTGTCAGGTTAGGATTATAAATTGGGGTATTTTGTTGATTAGGGAGGGGGTAGGCTCCCCGAACCTCTAGTCAACAACAGGCGGCAGTGGGCTCGCAAAAGTCTGGGCGCACGTTAAACACATACCTATAGTGCTGGGGAGAAACTGAAGGCCCTCGTGCGTAACGAGGTATGAAATAACATACCACTGTGGTACCGTCTAGTCGGCCCAGGAAACGTCGCACGTAAGTTGGTGTGGGCACTGGGTGGTACGTGGGCGACAGTCCACACCTAGGAGCAGGGCGGTGCACCGGAAGGGGCACAGCTCCTGCCGTGAACAGGCAAGGCTGGCGAAAACGGTCAATATTTCCATGCCCAGAGCAAGTGGGGTGGGGACAAGACCGTCGGTTTCTAAACTGAGTGGCTGATAGGTACTACGGACAGTCAGCCGCTTGGGGTCCTGACTTGATGACGGACTATGAGGTCGCTATCGACTGGGTCGCCAGCCGGTTGGGAGAGCGTTATGACCCTGTTTATAGTCACAGACACGCGGGATGTGGGACCGTGAGTGACTGGACAACAGTGGCATGAATGCACCTGGCTCAATGTACAGTCAGGCCACAGTAACCTTACTAACCGATACAGGGTTAGTAGGCGAGTTGTGCTTCTGTGATCAGCAGGTTTGAAAAGAACCACTGGGAAGCAGAAGGATAAGGGGTGTCAATTCAGAGGAATCTGGATTGTCTCTCCTAAGGTTGGAAAGGGACCCAGCCTTAAACTGCACCTGAAGGTAAAATAAGGGGACTGCTTCCGTTCATGAGAGGAGACCTTACCGCCGGAAGTGGAGACCTGCATCTCTGTTGGGGGAGAGGGGCCGACGTCGGACAAGGCAGTCCTGAGAAAGGAGCTGGTTGTTGCGTCGTAGCGGACTGCCTAAACCTTACGGGGAGAGGTGCATCTAAGTAGGGGAAGGAGTGCATCCGAACGGGAGGAGGGTACTCTTAACTGGAAGGAGGTTAAAAGGGTCAAAGCGGTTTTATTATTACTCTTGTTTGGAACAGTTTTGTGTTTTGGTAAGAACGGTAGTCAGCCTTTGTTGGTCCGTTAGGGGTCCAGTGAATGAAGTAAGGTTTCTGGTTTAGATTAGGCATTTAAACTTTTATTATATAATTGTGGTTTCTCGTTTAGTTAGACGTTCACATTTTCTTGGTTATATGATTTGGGTGGGACTAGGGATAGCCCCAAATGGGGGAATGTTGTGGAAAATGTGTACACGGGGGTGGAGGTAGGAGAGGGGTTAGTCTTGACTAGTTTAATATAGGTCAACTAGCAGGGCTCAAAGACACTAGGGCGACAGTCTGGCTGATGTTCTTAAAACAGCCTCAAGATAGGCAGATGGACATTTCAGTACATCATATCGTGTGCTCTAATCTTGTGTCTTTTCTCTCTTTCATACATACACAGCACACACACACAGACACAGCACACACACACAGACACACAGACACACACATACACAGCACACACACACAGACACAGCACACACACACAGACACACAGACACACACAGTCACACAGACACACACACACACACACACAGACACACACAGTCGCACAGACATACACACCGACACACACACACACACACACATTCCCTGTGACACAATACACACATACAATACACACACGTCTGTACGCAGACGCACACACACACAGACACACACACACATACACACACACACACACACACACACACACATCTCACTCTCTCTTCGATGTTCTTAATGTTTTACATCATATCGTGTGTGTACATCATATCTTGTTTATCTCTCTTCGATGTTCTTAATGTTTTTATCTAAATCTATGTTCTTCTTAATGTCTTTATCTCTCTTCATGTTCTTAATGTTTTTATCTCTCTCCGATGTTAAATCTACGTATCATCTTAATGTACGTCATGTCAGATCTGACATGATATGATACGTCATCATATCTGTCATGGGGGGGCAGGACTGAGAGGGGATTTAGGGGACAAGCTTGGGGATTGGGAGTTAGAGTGTTTTTTGTTCAAGCTGTGGTGATCCTCTGCTCGATCCATAGCTTTTGCTGTTAAGAACTTCTTTTCCTAAATAAATTACCTACTTGTTAAAATTGGAACTATCGTCTCTTGCTGTGTTAAACAACCATCAGCCACAACAATACCTTTGAGACTGGGATTTAAATACATTTCAATATATACCCTGTTTTGAATCAACATAAAAAAAAAAAAGAGAGCAGCCATAAAGGCACAAATATGGGTAATTATTTTTATTAAATACAGGATAGAATAGAAACAAGTGCATACTGTAGCACAGGCTGTGCACGCTGTTATATTACATAGAAATATTTTCCTCTGTCTGTGTAGGCACACACACACACACGTTTACATGCACGCACGCTGTGATAGGGGATAAACAATTCGCTATTTTATCTGCATTGTTTGTGTTTATCTGCATCGTTTGTGTTTATCTGCATCGTTTGTGTGTGTTGACATTGCCATGGGTGAATTTACGTCAGTTAGTATCTTGTTATTGACAGTAGAGCTGGACTGTTTTTGCTCATCATCACATTGTATCAGCCACCAAAATACTCATCAATATTTACATAGATTGACACTTGTGTCTGTGATCAATACATAGCTACTGCCGGAGAAATTGGGCTGCTAAATGAGGATTAGAGATCAGTAACGTTTTGGTGGTGTTCGTTCAGTGATAACAACATTGGCTAAATAGCTAACAAAATGAATACAACATATAGCGTGGCTAACGACACAGAACAACGTTAAAACAAGTGCATGCATGATTGTTTACAATAAGCGGGTGGTCAAAGGACTGACATAACGGGTAGATTGCCTGCACACCACGGGGCACACAGGGGTTCCGCGAGGTGCCTGATGGGAATGTTTCTTTAAGAACAACTATTGAACTAAACAAATAGTCTATCTAGTGCTTCATGTGTATACAATAAGTGCTTAATCTAATAACATGAACTAAAAAAAAAGAAGTCGTAAAGTTATTATAGGAACTTTATCAACTTGACGTCCGCGGCAGGCGTCATTGCTTTTACCAACAGGGTTCCCAACGCGGCTCTGGTTCGTTATCGTTTACAAGGGAATACAAAGCGGCTGTCGTGATAATCACACAACAATACTTCCGGTCCGGTCGGTGGGCTTCATAATAAAAGTCTAGAACACCGGAAAAGACGGAGCGGTGGGCTTCAAAATAAAAGTCTAAAACACCGGAAAATACGTTTATTTTGTACAGCGTTTTCCTCCACGAGTACTCGAGTACATCATGTGATCAATCGATCTGGATTATTTTTGCCCATCCCTAGTTTATCCTGTGCAGCAAGTCATATTGTTTATTGTTGAAAAGGATCCCCATTAGCTGTGGCCTGAGCTGAAGTCTCCATTCCAATAGAGATAGTGTATATTTTGGTCTTTATTTTGCTATACATTGTGGCGAGGGGAAGCCACTGTATATATATATATATGTATATATATATGTTATGTGTGTATATATATATATATATATATTGGGGGGAGAGACAGGTATAATGGGGGGGCAGACATCATTATCAACATCAGCTCACATATTTAAGTAGTGCATTCTTAGGTGGTATTTGAAAGACACTTTACTATTCAATTTACTTATGTTCAGTGGGCAGTTATTCCAATGATTGATGGCACGATGAACAACAGTCCTCTTTAAAGATTTTGGTATTGTATGAGAGGGCGCTGTCATAACCCTGCCCTCTCACTTTCAAACATGCAGAGCGGCAGGGTTTTTGTTATGACGCCAGCTGTAATAGTGTGCCTTGGGACAGGCGAGTGCAAGAGGTACATGCGCGTTCACAAGTAATGTATGCTTGTGGATAATAGAGTGGATATGTATTAATACTCCCAGATGAAGGTAATAGGCTAATGTGTTGGACCTGAAAGGCTGTCCCTCCTAGTTGTGGGCTTTCAGAGGCAGGGCAGAGGGAACAGAGCGAGTGGAGAACAAGACAAACCACTCTTTAGAACCAAATTATCAGAGTAGCAGTATATACACGGCACTCCATTTGCAAAATAGGAAGAACAGCAATATTATTCACTAACAAATTACAGGACAACTTGCTTGTGCCATGTCTTTACAAAACTGTCATGGGAGATGACCACAGCCAAAACGGCGCCGGGTCAGAGAGGTGGAAGTGCATGCTGACGGTGGAAGCAGGAGATGATGGTTCAGTAGAGCAGGGTGATTGTTGTGAGCCACACTGCCAGCGAGAGAATGTTTGTTGACATTCCTCATTAGAACATCTGAGATTAGAGTGTACTGTAGGCCCAGTAGCAGGAGGGAGAGAGGTTCATCTTAATGAAACGTGAGTTTATTAGTGTTAAAGGTTATGCAGTTGTCATGACAACACGTCGCATGACAACCAGAAGGCGGGACGAGAGATCAAAATGTGCATGGTTTGCCTATGTTTAAAACTCAAGTCCGCCTTCCCTCCATCCTGTATGACACAAGACATCGGCAATGTATAGTTTTCTCTGATTACAGTCCCAGATGCCCCCCTGGAAAATGCATAGCGCCCGCTTATTTTGCCCCTGGACAACTTTTTACCGTAAGCACGCTATGTGTTGCTCCTGAGTCAACAATGAATGTCACCGGTGCATTTGAAATATACAAAGTCATAACTGGCATTTTTAAGTGAACTGTATTCTCAAACTTTAAATATGTTTCTACAGCTAAAACAGGCCCTCTACTTTCAATATGCGAAATGGCTTCCGCTATCAGTGTGTGCATTCCTTCATTTTGTTTTTCATTGCACATTGCATGTGTGCGAAGTCGGTTGAGAGTGTGTGTGTAGTTCTTTAATCCATGTATAGGCTAGCTGAAATAATGTCATTTATAACCAAAGTGATGGCAGATGTTGTACTAAGTTTGGCTCTAAAACCAGATGTTTGAGAGCAGCCAACTTAATAAAAAGACTCTAAGTTATCCTCACCTGTAGCATCAATTGATTAAATTACCAGAAGGCAACACAAATTTCGCTCTGCTCGGAGATCACACAGTTTTCAACTTTAATATGAGAGGATGATAGATTTTTTTTTTGTTGTTGTCTTTGTATGGTGGTAATTATTGATTATAGTATCAAAGGAGGGTCATGGGAATATATTTTCATACCATTGTGGGGTTGTATTGAGCATATAGCAGCGTAATGTGTGCGCCTCTCTTTAAGAGAAGCACACATTAGCCAGTCAAAACAATTTGGTTATGATCTATGTTGATCCTTGCTATAAGGCCATAAGTGACATTGTTATGGGATCCGCTCTGTTTTCCTTGTAAAGCAGCCATAATAGTCATTTCAGCCAATCCCCAGGGTGAATGGTGTTGCAACTCCTTCCACGTCATATGTGTATATTAACTGTCTTGCCGAACGAAAGATCGCTCTCACTTGGTGATCGGACATTTGTTTACATGCTCTGATTACCAACTGCGCATTCCTTATCAATTGATCAATGTGAGGAATTAAAACTATCTTCTATTCCTTATTTCAAACTTTGGCCTCAGAACAAGTTATTGCTCATAGATCCGTTTTGTTTTCCTTGTAAAGCAGCCATAGTAGTCAGCCTTGCCCGCAGAACAGTACATTTGTTCCTATAATTTGAGGGTCTCCAGAACGAAGAAGGTCATCTAAAAAAAAAAAAAAATGATTCGTTGAACCCCACTAGAAAAGGAAAAGAACTATCAAATCAATAAGGCTAGACCTAGAGTAATTTTTAAGGTGTGGTCTGGTGGGCTCAGTAATGAACTGGGAAAGCAGATTTATTGGGGAGTCAGAATCAGATTTCTTCAGCCAGGACAAGTACAGTAGGGCTCAATACACACGGTGATCGAAATGTGTTGGCTTAGCAAAGGGCGATAGAAGGAGTGGTTCGGAGGCAGGATGTTTAGCACACTGCCAGCGAGAGTGGGGTTTTATTTTTTGTCTTTTATTTTTTTTTGTTTATTTGGTTTGTCCAGTTCTATTCATATCTGATTTGGCATAGTATGGAATTTTGCCATAACAATGACTGAATAGAGCTATAATTTTGAAAATGGCTTTATCCAATGTTCAGATTTCTGTCCTGGAATTATATGCAAATTAGTGCATATTTAAGTAGATCAGGCCTCATGTGATAAAAAAAAAAAAAAAAAAAGTAGTGTCTTAAATGTAAGTAGTGAACTGGGGAAGTTTCAGTGTGATATATATTAGTTCACCTGCAGTGTCTCCCCTTTAAGTTCAGTTCAGTCTTAGACCTGTCCTCTGGTAAGGAGGTGAGAACTACAACATGTCACCCCTGAGTGACAGTGTGATTGAATGACCTTCGTCCAGCTTCAGAATACAGTTTTTTTATTATTAATTCTTTATTTTCTTTCTCTCTCTTTAATCTTATTCGTATGTCACAGGAGTGCACGTGATTGTGTTCAGTTGTGTTTGAGCCATGTACTGATAACATTACAAGTTATTGCTCATATTATATTATAAATCTCCCATAACAATAAGTATCAGAAAGCCTAGGTCAAAAACCTCAGTTGTATTTGAGCTATGTACTGATGGTTTTTTCTTTCTTTTTTCTGTGGTGGGGTCTCGCTGAACGGTCTCTTCACTCTCCTTGCGGTCCGGGCACCCATCTCTGACCAAGAGGAGGACGCGCAGAGGACCACTGTCTGTACCAGGCTTCTGCAGTTACAGCGGTGACACATGGACAGTACTCCGTGACCATCAGATCTGTTAGACGGTTTCCAGCAGAACCTGACGGGGGAACCGACTACAGCTGATTACGGGGAGACAAGCTGGCTCAGCTAATCTACTGGACCAGAGCTCCACTCTGCAGCTACAGCATGGACACTGAGACAGTTTCTAGCAGGCCTGTTCCATCAGGGCCACAACCAAGGGCCTGAGTGGGGGGACCGACTACAGCTGGTTTCTGTGAAAGTAAGCTGTCCCAATCTGCTCCAGAACTAGGAGGCAGAGGGCCTATCGGCTAGTGAACGATGGGGCGCTAAGACCATCAACCGACAGCTGACTCCAGTCTGATAGGATCAGTGGTCCTGAGATAAAGATCTTAGAGACAGTTTCCAGCAGGTCTAAGCCATTCACCGGACAGGCTCCTTGCATCGGAGGGGAGGATCATCAGGACCGAGCCACGGCATACATGGACTGCAGAGGGGGGGTGCTTGGACCAGCGACCGGGGGAGGGAGAAGAGACCGTTTCCGGGATGAGGCAAGTTTTACCCACAATGCTTAGGTTTGAACCACAATACATGCAGATATTACAGTATCGTCCTAAAAGATGTTAGGTAATGATGTAATGAACTTTCTTTGATTCAGGTGGAGATTTTGTAATATGTTGTGCATTATAATAGTAACCAGTTATTTTTTTCATTCTTTGTGAGGAGTCTGCAGATTGTTTTTGTTTTGTTTTGGCTATCTCCCGGAGAATGCAGTCACGTGTATTCTGTTTTCGCTATGTTATATTTCGTGAGCGCAGTCTATCTTGCAAGGTACTGCCCTGTGTTTTCTTTTGTGATTTCAATTTTTCAGCTTGGTGGTGGGAGAAGTATGGCCTTGACAAAACCAGAGACTGGACACTGTACCCTTGAGTCCTCCGACCATCCGTCTGGGCATTTGCAAAGAGACGCTAATGAGGGTTGCTGTTATGACAACTTCTCTTTTGCACGTGACACGGGGTCTATGCAGAGGACCTTTTGTTTTTTAGATAATAAAAATAGTTTTTGCTGGGTTATTATAATCTGTGTTTGAATGATAATATTTTTTGTTGTCTTTATGAAATGATAAATGATTGTGATTAATAATTATCAAGAGGAGGGAACTGTCGTGGAATATATTATCATGTCATTATGAGTCTCTGTTATTTTATCATGTCATACAGCTTGAGTTTCAGTCCAACCAGATTTACTGGTTAATGTGTGTATGTCTCTTTAAGATACTCTATCATTCTCTCAGTCGTAATGAAGTTGCTGTTCCTACCAGCCATAGAGCTATAACCCAAGGTCATGGGAACTGTAAGATGGAGCTGTTTTTCCTTCCAGGCTTAGCCATAACATAGTCGTATTATTAATTTCTCTAACCAGCCATTTTGTTTTCTTCTACGTAATTTCATGTATTCAATTGTGTGTCTGACGAGGCCTCGAGGCCAGTCCCTGTCAGACGCTAGGGGGTAAACATGTCTGTCTCTGGCGGGTGACTGGTCTGGCAGCGTGGCCACGCTGTCATGAACTTTCTTTATTAAATAAACCTTTCTATTATTATTAATAATGACTCAGAATGATTAATGTAAGCGGCTCATCGTTTGTCCTTTAATAATTCCCATTACAACATCTTTTAAAGAAAGTGGCCCAAACTGAGTCGGTCCATAGCAAACACCAAGAGCTGGTGAACTTGACCTCTCGGGTGCGGGGGGGGATGAGGTGGGGGGGGGCTGATGCCGGGCACTCCATCATAGTCGGACGCGGCCGTACACGAGACTTCCAGGCGCGTGGGCAATTGCAGCAAGCAGTGGGTGGTGAGAGGGACCATATGTCGTGGGTCAGCCAGCCCCCCCCCCCCCCCCCCCCCGGCCCGCCTGACCCTCACCACAGGAATAACCCCCCCCCACACACACACACACACATACACACACGCGCACACACACACACACACACACACACACACACACACACGCACCAACTCTCCTCCAACTCCCAACAGTTTTAACTCTACATGCATGACTTGGGTTTCCCAGAAGCATCTTCTCAAGGGCCTTGAAGTTAAACCTTTCACTACCACACTACAGAAGGTTAAAACTTTACTATCCATGTAGTGTGATAGTAAAGGGTTAACATTATGTAGGGTGGTAGTGAAAGGGTTAACATGCTGTTGTGTGGCAGTGAAAGGGTTAACCTTCTGTGTTGTCGCAGTGAAAGGGTTAACCGTTTGGTAGTGCAGTAGTGAAAGGGTTAAACGGCTAAATGATGGATGGCTGCATGGGTTCTGTTGCTTTGGCAGCCAACCTATAATATTGTCTCACATATTCAGGTTTTATTTTTTCTTTCTAAAAAATACTTTGGCAGCGAAATAATTAAACAGGGCCAGTGACATAGCCACCGTCTGCCGCTACAGGCAACGTTAACCCTTTCACTACCACACGACAAGGGGTTAACCTTCTGTAGTAAAAGGGTTAACATTCTGTAGTGTGGTAGTGAAAGGGTTAACCTTATGTAGTGTGGTAGTGAAAGGGTTAACATTCTGTAGTGTGGTAGTGAAAGGATTAACCATCTGTAGTGTCTTAGTGAAAGCATTAACCCTTTGTTGTGTGGTAGTAAAAGGGTTAACCTTCTGTAGTGTGGTAGTGAAAGGGTTAACTGTATGTCGTGTGGTAGTGAAAGGGTTAAAGTAAGGTTATGTATATAACCAAGTTCTGTGAATTATGGTGACGCTCAGCATCATACTGCACTGTACTTCACTTCGTGCACGAGCACTGAATAAAAAATTCCACCATGTACCTTTACATCCCAACATTCGTCTGGCCACACCCCCATCCGCTTACCTTCATAAGCAGGTGTGTGGTCACCTACTCGCCTCCTTCCCAAACTTTCACCACAAGGCGAGATCAAGGGCCGCAGCGGCGTCTGATGCTGAGCGTCACCATAATTCACAGAACTTGGTTATATACATAACCTTACGTTCTGTTTCATTATGGATCTCGCTCAGCATCATACTGCACAAGGGAGGCTGAGCGAGAGCCATAGCCTGACAAATGTACCCCGCTGAGGCCCCCCACAACCATCAGACCGGGGGGGACCGAGCCCCCCCGACCCTCCCTAATGGAGGATACCCCCCCTATTGGAGGCTTACGGGAGGGAGACGGATCCGACCGTGCGAAGAGGAACTCAAGCAACCCAACGCACAGGGTGAGCAGACCGTGGCTTGACCCCACGACTACACACACGCACAACCCGCATGCCACCAGGGAACGAACGGAAGGAACAACCTCGTTACTGCCCCCAAAATCACGGGGTCAAGAGCAAACCCAACCCTGTGGCAAGGCTGTAGCAGCGGAGCGCGAAGGAAGACCCAGACCCACCGAAGGGACTGGATCCCCCGGAAAAAGGGGGCCCGGAGAGGTCAATGATGCCAGGCATCAAGACCCCACCAGGCGGTCACTCAGTGACGCCGCCCCCCACATCGCCAGCGTATTCGGATAAGGCCCCTCCAAGAGCGGGCCCTTTCCCCCCAATAGCACACTGCCTGGCACACTGACCCTGCAGAACAGGCAGTCAGCATGGCCGTAAGCACTCAAAAAGGTTAACCAACGGAAGCAGGCAGCGCACCGGGGAAACCAGGCAGCAGGCTGTAACCTGAGCCTGGAGCACTGCGGACGAGACAGGCGCCAAAGGAGTCAGCTGAAAACAGCCCCCCCGGCGGAAGGGGCGTATGCTGGCGTTGTTGATCACCATGACAAAGCCTCCATAAAAAAAAAACCACCCAGAGGGGTCGAGGCAGAGAAGGCTGACATGATTGGCAGACGTCATGAACGTGCAGGGGCACACTCAACCGGGCAACCCGGGAGTTGACACTGCTCCAACATACCAGGGAATCAACTACCCTCTCGGTACAGACGGTGGTTGTTCCTATAACCCCTCAAGAAAAAAGGGTTATCCCAGGCCTACGGTATCAACGAAACTTTACTTCGGACCGGGCCCGGCGGCTCGGGAAGCACACAGAGGTCCAGAAGACCACCCCAACAGCCCCCTCTTCGCCATGCGTGAGAGAGGAGCGAAGAAAGGAGAACCAGCCCCTTATGATAGTGCCAGGTACAAAAGAGTACCCAACAAGGGTCTCCATAACGCCTAACCCTGTGACACCCGGGCCGACCCGGCATTTTTACCCCTGAAAAAAGCCCAAGTCCCTCAGGGTACCAGAACAGCAGATCTGCATCCCCGGCGGACAACGGGTTAACTGACCTGGACCAGCGTGACCAGAACCAGTCCTGTGCCCTAACCACGCCGACATGCCTACTCCAGGAGAAGGGGCAGATATGCGTGTTGATCTAAAACATGAAAAGAGGGCGCCACCCAGACGGGCCGGTTTGAACCGTGCTCGGTGGCCCACCCCAAGGGCGTGAGACCCCTCTACCTATGTTCTGATCTATTCCGTTAACATCCCCCAGATATGAACGAGAATTCATCGAGACAACCTAGTAAACTGGCGCTCGGAAGAGACAAAACTCCAACCCAGTTGCCCTATAAAAACGCTGTTTTAATAACAAGCAACCAAGGCGCACTTAGCCCCTGCGTGATTCCCATCAGAAACACCCAGAGCCAGCACTTACATACACGTCGAGACCCAAACACATCAATGGATAGTCTAGCAAGACACCAAACATTGTTCCTCCAAGTCGCCTGGGAGAACGACAAGGAGCCGTCGTGCTTCATGTTCCTTCCTCTTTTTATTCCAAAAAGAAAGAAACACAGACTGACATGAATCCCACGTGACGCAGCTGAGGGTAATTTTTTTTTTACATTTTTACATCCCACCACCCTCGCCACAGGGAGGAGACGGAAATCCCAAGAGAGACTTCCCACACGAGCTGTATAGATTGAAAAGAATATATTGCAACATTGAGCTATGTAACACTTGGTTTAGGGCTCTCCGAGGAGGAGGCACTGAACCAATACACACTCAACAATCGAATTGAATCGAATACACACACAATAGAGCAGAACTCCTTTTTGAAGTTCTACTCACCTTGACAATCTAAGGAGGAGGCTCTGAAACTCTGAGGAGGCTCCCTCACAGGGAAGGAGAGTCCGAACTCACAGAAGGCACTTCTCCCCGAGGAGGAGCTTCGTGAGGAGGAGCTCTGACAACTCCCTGAAACAGATCCATAACATGGACCTGAACAACCCACGGAAGTCTTACCAACAGAGACGCGCTCAGTGACGTACTCTATGGCGGGGGAATTTCCACGGTGCACACGCCCAATCTTCCAGGGGCGTGGGACCAGGAAACTCCCCCCCCCCCTCTTACCCTGTAACGTGCCGAACAGCAACGTGACAGGAACCTTGAAGGACAGGAGGTTTTAACCCCTGACCAATCAGAAAAAGGGGAGGAAAGGATTACCAGTTCACCCCTTTACGACCCCACACCCATGATACGATGTAATGACAAGTAGAGCATGACACAGTCATAGCCCGCTACATGAAGCATTGAACAACCTCACATAGCTCATGTGCTAAACTGCTATCTGATTTTTACTAAGGAAAAAACACAGAACAGAGAGGGCCCCCTTTAAGAGCCCCGGTACCAGACTTACATATGTGCTTCTGTGGGCCAAACCTAACCCAGTTGTAGATCACAAGACACACACAACCCCTCATCACAACAAAAAATGGCAAAAGTACACTCTTGCTACAGAGGAACGCCGTTTTTCATAACGAGAGAATACAGAATCCTCGATTATGTATTGGCCACAGGCCTTGCTAAGCACAGGAAAAAATTGTTTCTCAAGCGAAAAGCACAACCCCAGCAATTAAGCAGAGGGTTACATCGTATCCCCACAAACAGTGACACAATATATTGTAAACAACATGTCTGAGAGGAGGGTGGGGAAGCCCCAGGGAAACCGGGGGGACCACCCCTCCTTCCTTACCCTTGATACGACCAAGTTGAACCGGTAACCCTGTTAATATGTGAACACACTGTTCATTGTCATTACAGGCTGAGAAAATAATTCATTCCTCAATCACATGTCACTAAGCATAGCTTCATAGGTTAATTAACCCCCTTAGTTGTGAGTTCACGTTACATGAACACACAGTGACAAGACAATTCACACACAACACGCGTCGTATCCTCAATGTATTGCAGCAACACACGTTTTGGAAAACATCGTTATTACAAAACATTTAGAAGGGAAGGAAAGAAGAAGTGTTTAAAGTCCGGTCGGGACCTTCCTACCCTGAGCGCAGGCCAAGAGAACTGCAATCTGGCTAACGGGACACCGAAGTTGAACACAGCATCTCCTGTGTTGGCGACGAGGGTAACGTCGCTGCGCCACCCAGCCGCTACGTTTCTCCATGTTGACGCAGTCCTCGCTGGCAGGGCTCCTGGTGTAGGTTCGACTAACATCCTCTGTCAAAGATGACGTCGTAGTCAGAGTGTTTAAGGCATGTTATAGTCATAGAAAACGTTCAACAGTGTAGCATTAAGCTAACAGCCGTCCGACTGATAGCAAAAAAGCTAACGTTTACTAGCCTGGTAAACACAGCGAGCTAGCGCCGCAGCTAACAGCTGACTGGCTAACACAGTAGGCCACGACTAGCACGCCAGCTAAGCAGCTATCACCTGAACTGTACACAACGACATAACAAGCCACACTTCAGACAGGCCGCTGTCCAAGTCCCTCCCCTAAGAGGGAAAAGAAAAAGAATGTCAAACACAGTTTTCAACGGTGATCCAGACATACAGCGGGGCCAGCACAATTCCCATTTCGGGCTGCAGCCGA
Organism: Notolepis coatsorum; assembly: GCF_963971535.1. NCBI lineage: Eukaryota > Metazoa > Chordata > Actinopteri > Aulopiformes > Paralepididae > Notolepis > Notolepis coatsorum. The sequence goes on from NW_028171845.1 coordinate 135,196, forward strand.
CTTTGAGCATGGAACTCCCGATAAAGAAGATCCTATGCCCACATTTCCTCGTTAGGGTGTACTTTCATTTTTATGTGAAAGGTGGGGCCTGCACGGGACAGAGAAGCATCCGCTCGCGAATCCTGGGTTCACCAGGACCTGGTCGCGGCCCACTAGATTGACCATCATGGGCGTCAGACCAAGATCCTCCGACCGCCGTTTAAGCAGAGCAGAGGACCCCAGCCTGGAGTCGGCGTTTCGTAAATTGTCAGCTAACCCCCACAGCATCAACAACAACCAGAGCTTGCAAGCAAAACAGTACGTACCCCATCCTGGAAACAACCGCTTCTCACAACAGTCGGTGTTTCCCACAGTCCAGCTGTGTGGCCGGAGGGCAACCCCATCCAGCCGCAGCAAGGAGGACTGTAGCTGGGGAGCATGTCAGCGGCGTGAGCTCCTAATATGAAAAAGCCGTTGAAGGTCAGAATGATCATCATCTTCCAGACACTCCAGTAACGAAGACAATATCGCCGTATTTTCTCGAAATAGTGAGAGAGAAAATAAAGATATGATGTCAACGTATCTTCCCATTCTTTTGTTTTCCAACTTTCTTCTACTAACAACCTTGTCAAGTGGGGATCTACCGAAGGCACTTCCTTGTGGTGAAAGTGAAGAAGGAGGCGAGTAGGTGACCACACACCTGCTTATGAAGGTAAGCGGATGGGGGTGTGGCCAGACGAATGTTGGGATGTAAAGGTACATGGTGGAATTTTTTATTCAGTGCTCGTGCACAAAGTGAAGTACAGTGCAGTATGATTCTGAGCGAGATCCATAATGAAACAGAACCTTCTGTAGTATGGTAGTGAAAGGTTAACCTTCTGTAGTGTGGTAGTGAAAGGGTTAAATGTAGTTTCATGTCCTTAACATAATATTAGATTAGATTCAAATTTATTGTCATCGTACAGTACAAGTACAGTACAACGGAAATACGTTTGGCAATTAACCAGAGTACAAATGTAACGGTAAAGTGCAATAGTAATGTACAAGTGATTAAACTGGAGTATATAAATGAGTACTACTGAGTAATAAGGCTAATCAGATGTATGTACAGTGTTATAGTATTATGTACAGTGATACAGGTATAAAGACACTATGGTAATAAGTCATACTGGCCAGCGGTATAACTAGTAAGAGTAGGTAAGGGATATGTACAGATATAGATATAGATTATCTACAGATATGTAAAAAGGATTAGATGTGGATACAAATTATATGGTAGATACAAATAAATATAAATGTGAATTTTATAGATTCTATTTGTACAATGTCAATGGGAGAGTCGTGGTCAGAGAGCGTCAAAGGGTCACAATCCAAAACGCTAACCTACAGAGTTCAACAAATGATTTGGACATTCATAAAACATCTATAAATCATTTACAGATGCTATTGTGTGCCCTAATCTAAAGTGAAGCCTATTCATCATTAACAAATGTCTAATAGTTTGTTTATTTGTGGACTTTTATGAATACACACAAAGCAATTACCATCTTTTCATGTTTAACAAATTATTTGTTATTTGACATTCATAAAACATCTATAAATCATTTGCAGATGCTATTGTGTGCCTGTCTTAACAAATCATTTGTTGAACATGAACAAATAAATGGAGGTACAGTATAGTTGTTTTTTCATATCCATCAAAGCATACAAATGTGTTACTACACATTAATTAATTATTAATGATGAACAAATCAAGTACAAACAATGTTGATAATGAGTTATAAATAATGTAGAACTAATTTGTAAATGTTATATAAATATAGTTATAAATGATTTAATAATAATTTACGAATGTATATAAATGGTTTGTTCATGATTAGTTCATTATCTACAAATATCTTATAAAGGTCTTATAACTGAGTGTTATTATAAAGTGTTACCATTATTTGTATTCTTGCACAATCAAGGCGGGCGTGGCCACCTTCATTTCACTACGTGTCTCGTGTATGTATGTGACAAATAAATCTCTTGAATCTTGAATCTTGGAGAGTGAGCGGGTAACTGCAACAACAATGTGACACTCCTTGGAGAGTGAGCGGGTAACTGCAACAACAATGTGACACTCCTTGGAGAGTGAGCGGGTAACTGCAACAACAATGTGACACTCCTTGGAGAGTGAGCGGGTAACTGCAACAACAATGTGACACTCCTTGGAGAGTGAGGGGGTAACTACAACAACAATGTGACACTCCTTGGAGAGTGATAACTGCAACAATGTGACACTCCTTGGAGAGTGAGGGGGTAACTGCAACAACAATGTGACACTCCTTGGAGAGTGATAACTGCAACAACAATGTGACACTCCTTGGAGAGTGATAACTGCACCAACAATGTGACACTCCTTGGAGAGTGAGGGGGTAACTGCAACAACAATGTGACACTCCTTGGAGAGTGATAACTGCAACAACAATGTGACACTCCTTGGAGAGTGAGGGGGTAACTGCACCAACAATGTGACACTCCTTGGACAGTGAGCGGGTAAACGCAACAACAATATCAATGTCTTTTACTGCATGCCGTCTGCTTTTTCTTTTTGTGCAACAGTTGGGAAGGAAGGCAACTGGTGGGGGGAGGGTAGGAGCGGAATCTTTTATGGAATTCCAAAAGCATAAAAATCCTGAGCTGATCAGCAGAGAGTAGTCCTACTGCAGCGAGAGAGAGAGAGAGAGAGAGAGAGAGAGAGAGAGAGAGAGAGAGAGAGAGAGAGAGAGAGAGAGAGAGAGAGAGAGAGAGAGAGAGAGAGAGAGAGAGAGAGAGAGATGAGCCTGTCAGGATGGACAGATGGGAGAGAAAGAGATAGAGGGAGTAGTACAGGAGAAAGACTAGGAGAGTTGCCCCTCCACCCACACACCCACACACACATACATACACACATATATATATACACACACACACAGACACACGCTGGGCGATTAAACATTTCCGTGCACACTTCAAAATCAAAGCTGGAGGGGGTGTTTTCACAGCTGTTGTTTGCGCTGAACTGCTTTCTTTTTATTTATAAAATTTTCAGACGACAATAACGGCTCATAATTAGATGATGTTAATTAATGTGATTATGATCATTTCTAAACCCCCCCCCGCACACACACACACACACACACAACTCCCTCCAGCCCCCCCCCCCCCCCCCACTACACTTGACCTGGGACTTAAATGACGGTAGCTGTAAACTAGGCTTTCGTGGGGCTGAATGCACACCTCCATCACAGCCCCATTACTACATTATCTGACAGGAAGCTGGCTTGAAGAAAGAGAGAGAGAGAGCGAAAGAGAGACAGAGACAGAGAGAGAGAGGGAGAGGGAGCGAGAGAGAGGAGGGAGCGTGAGAGAGAGGGAGCGAGCGAGAGAGAGAGAGAGAGAGGGAGATAGAGAGAGAGAGAGAGAACGAGAGAGAGAGAGGAGAGGGAGTGCGAGAGAGAGAGAGGAGAGGGAGTGCGAGAGAGAGGGAGCGAGAGAGAGAGAGGAGGAAGCACGAGAGAGAGGGAGCGTGAAAGAGAGAGAGGGAGAGGGAGATGGAAAGAGAGAGAGGAGAGAACACAAAATTCCTTCTGTACTGTACTGATTTCTTCTGATTCCTCTGTTTGTTTGGTTGTTTTGTTTTGTTTGGCTTTGGCAATGTAAACGTATGTTTCCATGTCAATAAAGCCCATTGAATTGAATTGAATTGAATTGAATTGAGAGAGAGAGAGAGAGAGAGAGAGAGAGAGAGAGAGAGAGAGAGAGAGAGAGGAGAGAGAGAGAGACGAGAGAGAGAGAGAGGAGAGAGAGAGAGAGAGAGAGAGAGAGAGAGAGAGAGAGAGAGGGAGAGGAACTGTTTTGTAACACGCACACCTGCATTGACTTAAAGGCAAAGTTCTATTTGCATGTCAACGGGGCTTCTTTGGCATGCTGATGTCTTGGGGGGCTGATATGGGCTTAATTTAATTGGCAGGGGGAGACTCCATTGTTTTCTGTATCCATTTCACCACCACCGTGGCAGGGCGGGGAGGGGGGTGTTGGTGCGGGGGGCTTTACACAAACACAAAAATGCCACCTCAAACGGTGTTAGGAGTTCACATGGCAGGAATCTGAGCAGATAGGTTTATCTAAAAGATATGTGACACATTGCATAGAGGGACGTAGGCGCAAAGTATAGGTGGGGGGGGGGGAGGGGGGGTTGGTGCAAGGGGGGTGGGGGTAAAAACAGGAGGGGGGGGGGGGGTTGGTGCAAGGGGGTGGGGGGTAAAACAGGAGGGGAGGGGGGGGTTCTGTCTCTTTCTTTCTCTCTGCAGACTTGAATAGGAGTTAGATCTTTGGCTGCACTGTGTTGGTCATTCAGGCTCAACCTCCACCTCTCTCTCTCTCTCTCTCTCTCTCTCACACCACGCACGCACGCACGCACGCACGCACACACACACACACACACACAACACACACACACACACACACACACACACGCACGCACACACACACACACACACACACTCACACAAAGCAGATGGGAATAGCGGAGGGGGAGGATGTGACTGGGTGGTGGGTGGTGGTGTGGGACCCCTCCCCCTCATTCTAAAGGAATCTCCCCCACCCCTCTCAGGCCGCCCCCCCCCCACATCCCCCGACCCAGCCCAACCAGCCCCCCCCCCCCCACCCCCCCCCCCGGAGGAGTGAAACTGTAGCCTGGGGCCTTGTCTCGGGGAGGCCTGCCCCGGGGCCCCCCCCTCCCCTCCCCCCACGTGTCACAAGGCAGGGAGGGGTCGGCACGACAGCCCCGGGCAACAGATGTCAGTGGGGGGGGGGGGGGGGGGGGTTAGTAGTGAAACAAGTACCAAAATTCTTTACTACTACCGGTAAGTTGAAGTCTGTTTATACTTGGAAGCCCGTTTTTTTCCAGTCAAGTCAGAGACATGTATTATCGATAGAAAGAAAGCACTCTTTCTTTTAAGAGTGAGAGTCTACTCCTCTACTCTACTTAAAAGAACCGTGTACATGATGTGGAATCTATCCGAGAATCGAAAAGTAAAAAGGTGCTCGTTCAAAACATCACGTCCCGTGTTTCGGTGTGAAGGACACATAACCATACAGTCAGACCACCTTAACCTTGTTTAGTTCACATGAAAAGGGTCGGTAGTCCATATAGGGTCAGTAGTCCATATAGGGTCTCTGCAGAGTCCGTTTGGCGGCCGACCTCGACACCCATCGGTTAAAAAATAAATAAAAAATCGAGTTAAAAAATCCCACAAACATCTCTCGTCGCCATTTGTAATGGGAAATATTAAAGGACAAAACGATGAGCCGCTTACATTAATCATTCTGAGTCATTATTAATAATAGAAAGGTTTATTTCACCGTGGCCACAATGAAAGTCAGTTTACAGTCAGAGACAACATGTTCACACAGTAGCATCTGGCCATAAAATGACGAAGAGCTCTGGTCAGACGTAGAATTAAATTACACAGTTGTCAGGACGTAACACCATACATCAGATATGATGATGAAGGGTAAATAAAAAATGGTTCCCAGTCACGGGAAGCAACAACACCTTGCTATGGCTGGGAAGATGTTGGTATCTTGGAGTCCCTTAAAGAGACACACACACATTAACCAGTCAAGCTGATCACACTAGAAACAGTCAAGCTGTATGAAATGATATCTCAACACAGATCTATAATGACATGATAATATATTCCACGACAGTCAGTAGTCCATATAGGGGTCAGTAGTCCATATAAGGGTCAGTAGTCCATATAGGGTCAGTAGTCCATATAGGGTCGGTAGTGCAGATAG